>NC_056735.1:634870927-634975927 GCF_019279795.1 Protopterus annectens | reverse complement strand
GGTTGTTGAATATAGAGTGGTTAAGGCACCTGCAAGCAGTTGTAAGCAGGTGCGAAATGGACAGTTATGTATGGTGTGAAATACGTTTTGGGAACAAATTGCCCATGTTTGTTAAGGTGAGAGTGGGATGTTGGTGTAGGATAGTAGGTATATTTGGGGAGGAAGATTGGGTTGGAAGACAGACAAGACAGCATACAGGGGTGGTATATGACACATGTGGGGGGTAAACACCTTGGTTTTGTATGAATTCATGCACATATTGCTGGTCCCCCCCACACCATCCAATAATCGTCCAGATATTGTCTCCAAATATCAAGCTGGTCCAAAAATATATTGTGATTATCATCATATATTAGCTTTTCCTCCAAAAAAACCATAAACAAGTCGGCGTAAATTCATACAATACCTTAATGATAATAAGTGGGGTATTCAGTTTACATTGCACATTGAATATCAACAAATAACATTTTTGGATGTTATAATAACTAGACAGGAGGATCATACACTGGAATTACAAGTATATAGAAAATTTCCAGAATATAGCACCTCAAAGAGAATCTGCTTGGATTATTAGGCTAAGTGCTTTATTCAAACCAGGCTTGAATGAGTTAAGCTAGTCCTGGTTTAGATTAATTGATGGATTACTTTAACTCAGTGAAATATATAAGCAGCAGGAAGGTTTGTCCCACTGAATACATTTTTGTTGCACTGAAAAAGGCTATAATCTTTTAGCCGAAATTGGTTTGCTTTATTGTATTTATGGGTTTTGCTACATTAAATTACTAAATATTTTTACTTTTCCCATGTGCTGGATATTTTTTTGATTTAATACTGTAATGGTTTGATCCATGCACTTTGTCTTCCCTGCATATTTTTGGTTTGGTCTACAGAGATTTTTGCCATACGCTGGAGATGCTTGGGATGGATGGAGATCTAATTAGTGGCTCTGCAACCCTTTCTGATTTTTGAAGTCAAAGGAGACATTTTGTCTTTACAAATGATCTATGTGGACTAGTCTTTCTCATTTACTGACCTGGATATATGTTCTATGGGTGAATTTCATGTTGTTCAGTCTCTCGAGATCACTTTGGTTCACTATGTACTGTTGGGTTTTGCCTGCTAGGAGGGTTCGGATGTTTGGCGCCTAGTTCTGCTTTCTACAGATACTGCTCATTGTGTAACAGTCTGTCATACAGATGTGGGATTTAAACAAATACAATTCATATGAACAAGTTTGCCAAGGTGAGACCAATGACTTTTGGACATTTATATTTTATTGTATATCATCTACTGAATCGGCTTGTTTAATAGAGCATAATTAGTGCTTTATACTTGTCGTTTTTGGTGTTACAACTATTGCCATCGTTTTTGGTATGCTTTGGTTCACACGTTAGGTGCTAAAAAGCAGGGCTAATTTTGCTTTTGCCTTCAACAATGTGTGATTACTGACTGTTGGGATATTGCTAAAAGTCTTCGATGGCTCCAGTGGAAATTATTGGGTTTTTTGCTTTCTGTGGGGACGCCATCTTTATTTTTCAACTGAGATACTATGAATAAGGCATATAACTTTTGCAGAACTGGTTTTTCATTATTATTGTTTATTTTATGAGGAAGTTTTGATTTTTCTGTATTGATTTTCCTAATCATGGTTCAACAAAGAAATTTGGATATATGGGACGATGTCATGCTGTATTATGTTTTTTTCACCAGAAATCTTTATTGAACAACTGGGGCATTGGAAGCTATGCTTGGGACATTATTTTGGACATAATTTTCAATGTTTTATACATTTATTAGTACACTTGGACTATTACCCTAGGTTTATCATGTTCAGATGCATTCTGGTTGTTTATTATATCAGGATGATTCATGAATATACATGGCGTTTGCCCACGATATATGCATGAACAGAGTGGGCAGTTTATTGTTTGTATGTGAACTTGCTAGATTATAATACTGTTTTTTCAATGCCATTATTCATTTTTGTCTGATTATTCATGGCTTTATTGAGGTCCTGAACAATATTCAAATATATTGGGAATATATTGGGAAGTGTCTTGAGATGAACTAACCTACATCCAAATTATTTATTTTATTATACATTTGATGTACGTTTTGTAGGGGGTTTAAACTGGGATACTATATATAATTTTGGGGCACGTGGTTTGATGGCCTCAACTATCTTTATTTTTGAGAATTATTTATGGGGTTTGCTCATTTTTTTGGTTATATCTTACAGAACCATGGTATGAGTTATTTTTAGTCCTTGCAGGACGAAGTGAAGTCACATATTTTTATGTGTATTGGGTTGACATACTAATGCCTGGGTGGCATAATGATTTTGTTATGAAGGTGTCAGAGATGAAGTCACTCACCTTTTATCCACCAGTATATGCTCCTATTAAGAACTTTATTGTGAACTAAATTAGGTGGAACTGTTTATAGTGCTTTTATGCGCCAACAGTTAACAATAGTGAGTGACAGAGACGTAGGTCGGCCTTTACCAATTTCATGGTGGCTAAATCTTTATATTCTGGCCTGAGAGATACTAACACTTAATGTGTGTGATATATTTTGAATTTTTGCAATAAGGGAATTATTGGGACAAACATCCAGTGACTCATAATACGGGTTTGTAATAACTGGTTTTTGATCTGGTTTTGTTTGCTATTAGTGTCAAATTTGGTTGTTGGTTTGTTCCTTTTCATGATTGAATAAATATTCAATTTGGGTTAAATATATTTTAAAATTTGGATTCATAACTGATGATTGGAGAACATTATTTGTTTAATTGTTGACAAAATTGTTTTGTTATCATGGACCTCACTAAGCTATTACAATGTTTATCAGCTGATAGAGACAATTTAAACATTTTTTGTTTTAAACCATCTAATGTTACTAATACTGTTGCAGATAAGGATGACCCACAATATCTTTGTGACCAATTATTTCAAAAGCTGACTAAAAATATGAGAACACTTAGGGACAATATTTGGCACCTAAAATTATTTAAAGCTTATAAGCTTAAAGATATCACACCACGAGGTTTACAAGACAGGATTCAACCCCTGGTAGGACAGATAGATGACCAATTATCTCAGGATTGGGCCTTAGCACAACGCAAAGCATCCATGTTTTTTGTAGACATCCTAATTGCATATTATGAAAGGATGATTAATAAATGTATAGGGGAGATTACTATTAGTTGTAACCAGGCCAAAATTTATGAGACAGAAACCTTCTTTAGTGGATATTTAAGTAATTTGGCCAAAGATTTATCTATATTGGAGGAACAGCTAGTTAAGAAGAACACCCAAAAATTCCAAAGGGAAATTACAGATTATGAAAAGGGCAAACCCTTTGTTGCTCAAAAAAGTGTGCGATTTTCAGATTCTGGTTTTAAACCACCTAATTGTAAGAAAAGACCTAAATCAATACTTAGAACATCAGCACAGGTTTACAGTGGCACTTCTGAGGAGGAAATCAGAAACACCAACAGGTGGAGGTCTTCATGAACGTGCAACAAGTCACAACCACTCCCGTAGTCGCAGTACCAGCAGCAGCACTGCAGGGGGGGGTGCAGTCCACACCACAACACAGTAGTTCACAAGCATGGTTCTTGTGTCCATGGCCAGACATGGTGAACTGCACACCCTGCCATGTACGGTCTGCAGCTGTCCAACAAACCCCTGTATAGAACAGCCACATGGCATAATTGTGTGCACACATACACACATCACCAGCACAGCTAAGGCACCTCCATACCTACACACACCACATCTGCACAGCCCAATTGATAATGAAACCCCCTAACACACACACATGATGTCAACCAAATGGCCCAGCCTAGGTCTCTGGCAACCCCACAATACACCCTTTGTATGTGATGATACCTGTGCCACAACCCTGTCATCCATACCATTGATGCAGTGACATGCTAATATGGTTCTGATGCACAGGGTGAATGTATTAAGGTTTAGTAATGTAATGCTGTGTAACATGTTTCAGCTGGAAAGTTTAATGCTTACATGTCAGGATGTGTAGCTGTCCAGCCAGGATACATTATAGCTGTTATTAACACTGACTAATTGTGGTCTCCATAATGTATTCAGTTTGTGTTGCATGTGTCTATGTGTCAGCAGGATGTCAGTCAGCTATTGTTTCCTACAAGGAGTATGGCACTGTGGTACATTGACTCTGTCATATCCTGGGTACAGCTGAACACAAGTAACAAGTCTGTATAACAGATACTGCATGTGCCACATGGCTGATAGTTCTGAGGGGTGTATACAGGTGAGTGCATGGTGGCTGATATCAGCAGCCCTTCTACAGTAGACAATGGTAAGTGTACTGGGTGGCACACACCAAATGTTTGTGAATAACAGGCACACACAGAGGCTTTGGTGTTGATGCAAAACACAGAGAATACTGTACACATGGATGTACTTAATTTTGCAGTGAACTCATTTTAGCCTGTGTAATTCCACCAAGACAAAATAGGCAAAACATCACATCAGTAAATAATCCGTCTGCCAGTTTAATGTCATTGATGATGGTACTGGCAGGGTATATGTCCTCTTCCCCAATGTAGTGTTATCCTAGAGTTGGTAAACATAGGTGTGCTGATGTGAGTTGGACAGCCCTCCACTTTGGAGGGTGTGGGGTCTCATAGAACCACACATAGCGTGATTGACAACTAATTGACCTGTTAACATAAACTGTACAGTATTTCAGCACACTAAGCAGGGGGATACACAACAATAACCCCAATGAGGGTGGCTGTGCCCACAACATCTACACCCAACTATATATACCAACTCCAGTATCGCTTTGCAGCTGTACAGTGGGGAAGAGGGCATTTACACATCTACTACTAGTTTTGATGAAATGAATTTCCACAAGATGATTCCTTTGAAATGTTAGCATTTGCCACTCAGTTCTTGGACAGATGACCTCCTGCAACATGTATTTTCTGCAAAGTGAAGTAGATCCCTACATATATATACATACTTACTTGGCAACACTGAGAGAAGAACCCCTACCTAGGTACTTATTGCTACTAATGTGTTTGGCCTTAATTGCACACACCACACAGCTTTTAGGATGAGGTGTGTCCCAAGTTTCTTGTTAAGTGAAAAACATCACCAGGCAATGTACAGTATGGTAATGGGGGCTGTACTGGGTGTTAATGAACAATACATAGTATGACATACTGTCATATACACATTGACAAACACATAACAGTCATAGACACATCTGAGAGACCTGGGTTTATCAGTGATAACTACCTTGTCAGTGAGTCCATTCTGTTACAGATAATTTGCACACAGCACATGCATCATTGGGCTGGATAGTGTAATCAGTTACCTGTATGGTTGATGGTGGCAGTGGTCCTCATACAGTGGACCTTGGGATATGTACTGGAGGTACCATGGTGTAAAGACAGTATACCCAACACCCACACCCCACATTGGATATTTTATTCACTGAAACCCATGATAATGCTCTAACATACCCACAATCACTCATTGACCAGGACTGCAATACAACCCCTTGTCTATCTAATCAGTGCTACTACAGGGATATGCATTTATCGCACATGCCACAGGGATATTAGGGTGAGGGTTTGTCCTGGCTCTTCTAATGTCAGCAACATCCCTATCCCTTATAATGTATAGCAAGGTGTATTGTATTTGGAGAATGTGTCCTCAGAATGTTGTATCCTACAAATATACACACTTGCACACATACACACACTTGCCAAAACTCAGAGGGTAACCCATGCCTATTTACCCATTTGTACAACAGTGTTATGCTGGTATTGCAGGCACCAGGTAGCCTGTAGAGTGATGAGTGTAACAAGGTACATTTAATGTCCATTACAGTAGCAGCCATTTCTAACTATTTCAATGGGGGGTGTAGTGGGTGAGAAGGCCCTCAGGGTATTATCAACTACAAGTTTACAAACACACAGACACTGTTATTCTCAGTAATGCACACTGACACATTTGTCAGTACTGGGATCCATAGGTGCAGATGTTCCTAGGTGTGCACCAGTATAATGTCCATGGAGAGAAGAGTAGGGAAATGGTTACAGTAGTATCATGCCACCTGACATTTGTCAGCAAGCCATCTATCAACTGATGCCACTTGAGTGATCCTCAGGGTGACAGTTAAATGCAACATCCAATCATCTGGTTTTCTCTTGCAGAGGTCCAGTGAGGTGCTCCCATTGACATGTATGCAACATATATTACATAACATGGCCAGTGTCTGGGTTGGAGACTTGTACCCAAGCATGTTCTGTTGCCTGTGGTAGTCTAGTTGAGGTATCCATGGCATGTGATGCATACAGGGTGGGGTTTCCTAGCTGTGGCATTCATAACACAGCTGGGCAGACATGTCAGTGTCAGTCAAGCATAGACTGCATGCAAGGAGCCAAGATGGATACCTGACATCTCCACAACTGTACAGAGAACAGACAGAAATCAGCTAGCCAACAGGTTATGCATTAGGATGAATGTTTTGACAGATTTATGTCTGAAACTGATAGATATGCCATTACTACATGACAGCAGCCATCAATGGCATGTCCAATACACATAGTAGTCTACAGTTAATATCCACATATCAGATCAATATCCAGTAGCAAATACTTAATAACACACAGCTCACACACCAAGATAGTCACGATAGGCAGTACACAGAGTCCAACTTTGCATGCAGGGGTGTATGGTTACAGTACTTCAATCTGAAATCTACTCTTACTTGGGAAAACACTGTTAACAGTAGTAACATAATGATACAATACATGCAAGTGTGACTGCAAATAACTTAGGATACTACCCATGTAAGAAACACATACAAAGAGAAAAGATATTGTTGCACTAGCCATATATACTCAGGTGTCTCATGCAGTATACTCACACCCCTTGCTACTGTAATGATATCACATAGAAGCATGTTATGTACATGGAATTAAATACATTAAAGGTGTCATTACTCTGTTATTTTATCAGCCTGGATGGATGTGATTACTGATTACCAAGGCTAAGCTAAGCTTAGCAGGAGTAAGCATTGCTTAAATGTAAATGCTAAGCAGATTTGTGAACTGGTAAGTGAAGCCTACACAGTGTAAGTGCCTTTTCGTTTAACCAAACATTAGCACAGCTTACTGTCGCACAAACCCTTACAAACCTGCTTAAAGCTGCTCAGAACTGCCTTAACCACTCTGCATCAAACAGTCCTTGTTCTGTCTAGCAACAAAATAAACAACTCTTGTAGGTCTTGAACTCGGGACCTTGTACACTACAGTCACAGCAGTTACCCACTAAGCCATTACAGCTATGAAGACACTTGTTGTTTTTTCAAATATATCTGTCAGTACACATACTGAATAGTAGTGAACAACTGCTTTGACTGCTACAATTGTTTAGTACTTGTTAGTGAAAATACTGTTGAATCAGAATGTTGTTATATCTAAATATACACATATCAGATAAATATGGTGGGATAAATCTGGGAAGGTATATACAACACTCATGTTTACACATAAGGATATGGATATATATATATATATATATATATATATATATATATATATATATATATATATATATATACATATGTAGATATATGTATACATGTACATGCACACATATATTTATATATATATATATATATATATATATATATATATATATACATATATTTTATATATATATATATATATATATATATATATATATATATATATATATATATAGTTTCACGTCATAATACTAAAATATCACAGTACTGAAATTCAGAACACTGAAACAAAAATCCTGAAAGTTCAAAATCCTGAAAACTGAAAATACGGAAACTCAAAATACTGAAAACACACAGCATACATATACTGAGTTTAAACAAGATAAATCATCTTACTTTCCACAAAGTATAAGTGCAAGCCCCCCTGCACCCCCCACACCTACTGCTACTTAAATATATCAACTCCAAGATTGCACTTCACTACACTAAGTGCAATCTTGGAGTTGATATATTTAACAGAAATGTGGGGCTTGCCCCTGCTCTTATTTTGAAGGCATGTAATTAGGTTTTTGTTATTTACAGTCAGTATATGTATCTTATCTGATTTCAATATTTTGATATTCAGGATTTTGAGGTTTCAGGATTTTGATTTTTAGTATTTTGAGCTTCCATATTATGAAGTTTTCTCATTTTCAGTGTTTTGATATTTCAGTATTATGAAGTGAAACTATATATATATATATATATATATATATATATATATATATATATATATACATGCATGTATACATATATATATATATATGTGTGTGTGTGTGTGTGTGTGTGTGTGTGTGTGTGTGTGTGTGTGTATATATATATATATATATATATATATATATATATATATATATATATATATATATATATATATATATATACATATATGTATGCATATATATTATGTGTGTGTGTGTGTGTGTGTGTGTGTGTGTGTGTGTGTGTGTGTGTGTGTGTGTGTGTGTGTATATATATATATATATATATATATATATATATATATATATATATATATATATATATATAGATATATTTATATAGAAACATATGCCCATAACATGTAGTGGAGTCATATCTCAGCACCAATAGTCACAACCTCTTAGTGCAAGGGGATGTAATGTATGTTTTGCAGGTATAAATGCAGAATGTTGCTATAGTACAGGGGTTGTGTCAATAGACGTGGTGTGGGAAGTCACTTTTGATACTGACATATACACCATCTTTTAATGACAGACATCATAAGATCATCATAGTGAAGTACCACACAAATCACAGTAATGATCCTGTGGAATACAGCAGAGATATGACCATTAAACATGGACAGTCTGACACAATCTTGTCAGTCCAGAGGTATATACAGAACTCCTTAGTGGAAGATGTGTGGATCAAACCTGACAAAGTGGATGTTTACAGCCATGTAAATGGGGATATCACAAAAATACTGGAATAGATAAGTTCACACAGTTGATGCATTCACACACTCCTTTCTGTTCTAAAACATATTAACCAGAGAAGCAGAGATCCCAAGCCCACATACTTCGAACTAGTTAGTGACATACATCTTCACAGCATCCCACTGCTTTTTCAGAAATACACAACACATATGGTGACCAGGCAAAAGTACATCTGACAAATATCTGGACATAACATCACACTAGGTAAATACACTGAGGTGCTAGGCATGTCACAAAGCACTGTGCAACTACAGGCAGACTGCCCCAACACTGACCCAGGTTTCCTATGGGGTAATACATATGTACTTGTAAATATAGCAGGCACTAGAGGCATGTAACAGCATGGAGTAACAGACACCAGTGTGAAAGTGCATACCCATAAACTATCTAAACACAGTCACAGTCACATTATGGTAAGCCTAATTAATAGTACAGTATATGGACTGTGTGAACAAAACCATCCTCGTATGTGCCACTCACACACTAATCCTACATATACTGGGCCAGTACACAGTGTAGTCTGAATGTGGTATGGGACATGTGTCAATCTGGCTCTACAAACATGTACGCTGATAGGGTACCATAAACTGGAGCAGCATCCAACATCAGATAGAACAAGACCAAGAACAATGACATCTTCAACAGTCTGTACACAGGCCAAGTAACATACTCAAAATGCACACTCTGTCAACAATCACCATATGTACACATACCTCACTACTGTACAGACTACAACAGAATGTCCAGGTTTTGTCTTCAGATATAAGGCCTACTATACATAACATGTCTAGCAGTCCGATATCTCAGTGGCTTGTTATCAGGTAGGATATCGGTAAATAATGATGTACTGCACATATGCATCTCTTACTACATGACATATGGACAAAGGGTGACAGACTTGGGGGACGGAGGCACAAACACAGGGCCAATATTGACATATTGTTGTGAAAAACTGAGAAAATTCCTGGTGTAACAGGGTTTGTTGTGACATCTCTTCTGAGGGATATGAAGTCAGTAACTCACATGGATGTCACCATGTACTGACTGCAATCATCAGAGTATGCTACTGCATTTCGAAAGATAGGAAACGTGTGAGTAACACACCACAAGTAAGACTCCAAACTCTGGCCAGTCTGCAGACAGCCCTACAGGTGAGACTTTCCTCAACCACATAACACTGTCATGCCAGACTTTAAATCATGTGGAACAGCCATATCCACACAAACCCTGTTAAACCAACATTACTTCAAATGTAGAACAGCAATATTTACATTCTGACCCCATGTGTGGAACATCCACTCCTATTTGTTGGCCTGTCTCCACAGTTTATGATATAAGAGGTTAAAGTTAATATGTTCATATGAAAGAACGCTCTTATGAATGAAAATGCAGGACATCGAACATTATATTGTGGGGGGCTGCACACCCCCCACTAAATATATATTACAACTCCGAGATCGCACTACAGTGAGGAAAGGGCAAATATTCCTATCTTCACTTTACTGTGACCCCAGAAAAAGCGTTTCGATGTTCGGCATTTTCACTCATTAAGAGCTTTCATTCATATGAACTTTTGTTCATATAATATCTCATTACAGCCGAGTGACATCTCCAGGCATTTCTGAAGTTACCTCCTACTGCTCCTCTAGGCATTAAATATTGCCTGTTCATATTTGCATTAATAATTCCAAAACCATGCTACATACAAGATATCAGAATGTTTTATCTTGAAGCATACATGATGGCAAACACAACTGTATTGATATATGACCTCTGTCATTTAGTATTTGGTAGAACTGTAAGGTGATAACTTCATTTTTTAAAGACTGAAGCCACACCCACTGGGAGTTAAAGGTACACATTTCAAAGAGATCTAGTGGAGGGAATGAGATATAGACCCTTTCCAACTACCCTCTGTGATGCTGTTTGTCAAACAACCACATGAAGTCCTGCTCACAGTGAAGGAAAAGGGCCAACACCCACATGAAGTCCTTAGTTATAGGAGTGTGTTTCCATGCAATTGGCTATAGGAATGATACCACAGCTGTTCCACATGCACTTAGCAAGTGGGGGACTGAAATTCATGCACAGGCCATCAGCTGATCATGAGCATTACTTGCAAAACTCAAGCTGCTGCCTATGCAAAACAGATGTACTTTTCCACATCCACAAGAGAGAGAGAGAGAGAGAGAGAGAGAAAGAGACAAAGTAGGAAAGGAAGGGAGTAAGAGAGTAAGAGCCAAGTGTGTTTGTGTATGATCTGTGGGTGGAGAGTGGTATCTGGGTATTATAACGTTTGCCTGTATTGTTTACTAATCCATACTGTTGCATAGTAATTGCACATGGCTGTACACATTTATGGCTGAGGATTGTCTACAACAACCTCTGCAGTGTTTGAAAACTGTTGGCATTGTAATGTGGACAATGGGACATATAGGTCCCCAATATAATGATGTAGCAAAATGTACACTGCAATGGATCCAATCATTACACAATCACTCCAACAGGATACTGATGATACACACACAAACTTAGCAGTACTGAGTTTCAAACCACTACCAGACTATGTATTGCTATTACAGTGTTACACAGTTTTTGCAAACGCCATCAAGCTTACATGTCAGAGAGCTGTCCAAATGTATCTTTGAAGGTGAGTGACATTAGCAACAGTGGTAAAGGAGGGGTAAGGGAAGTGTAGTAAGTGTGAATGTCCAAAAAAGCAGGTGTCAATGAAGGCACAAACACACTTTCTCAGGGATTCACACACATTTTCACAGCTGGCAGGATCAGGATCAGAACTCCTAATTAACTAGTTTGCTACATTACAGTATTACACAGTTATTGCAAGCTCCACAGAGCTTATATGGCTGAAATATGGCCAAAGGGTTATTTCAAGATAATGACATCTGGAGGCATGCTAAAATAGGGCAATGGGAGCTGTAGTGAGTATGAATGGCTTCAAAATCATTATTCATCTCACACACACACACACACACACACACACACACACACACACACACACACACACACACACACACTCTTGCCAGTACTGTGATAAATAGGTTCACTGCTTCACAGGTGTGTAGTAGGTGAATGGGCCTGAAGGCTATACAAGGCTAGGCAAAGGCAATACCTTGGCACCAGGCCACATGACAATAGTCTCCAGTGTGTCTCAGGGGTGCAGTCCCTGGAGTGGTCTCTACAGGTGGGTATTGTTTTCACCATCCACTCATTTGGGTTACTATTGTGGGTGGCCAGTGATGTGCACTGCTTCCTATGTACGTGATCTATATTCCATAACATGGACATTGTCTGGGTTGTGCACATGTCCAACATGCATGTTCTTTGATGTGTAGAAGTGCACTTGAGGTCTCTCGTGCATGATGTGTGGACAGATTGTTATCTTCTGATGTAGCATTCCTGACCTCATTTGGTGAGACCTGGCTATGGAATTGAGGTTGTGTTTGCACCTACATTGACAGCATGATACAGGTATTCAGTGGAGTTAGTGGCATCTGTCCATACAGGGCATGTGTATAAGGCATGGTATTCCCTTTATGGGTTACATTTGCAGACTCTACAGTTGTTGCAGGTGTCCAGTGGGGAACATAGCAAAAGGCCCAATGTAAGCATTTATTTGCCTACTGCCAGGATGGAACAGTGTGCCATGTCCTTTTACTTGCTGGATAACACACACTGTGTCAGGAGATGTAACACATCACAGTGCATTCTGACGTCAGTGGCACTGTTGTGGTCATCAGGCATGTAGTCCACTGCAATCATACCATGGTTACTATCTGTGAGGCAATATGCAGGGAACTACCAAAATAGTGGCTGTTGCGTATCCAAGTGTGTTTGTGTATGAGACATGGGTGGAGAGTGTTCTCTGAGTTATAGAAGGGTTGCCTATATTGTTCACCAATCCATAATGTCACATGTAGGGCTATGGATTGTCTTCACCAGCATCTCTGGTGTTTGACATCTGTTGTCCTTGTAAGGTGGACATTGTGACATATACTAGGTCCTCAACATAATAATTTAGCAAAATGTGCCTCACAATGCATCCTGTTATTACACAATCACAGCTACCCCCACACAGGATACTGATGACAGACACACACACACACACACACACACACACACACACACACACACACACACACACACACACACACACACACACATACTTGCCAGTACTGAGATTCAGACCCCTACCTAACTATGCATTGCTACTATAGTGTGCCACATTTATCGTGCTTGCCACTGAGCTTATAGGATGGATGTTGATCCACGGCATTTCTAAGATGAGGAACATCACCAGCCCTTGTAAATACTGGCATTGGGTGATGTAGTGGGTGAGAGATTACAAAAATAATTTTACCCTAATCACACATTTACATTGGCCAGGGGTGAGGTTCAAACCTCTATCTAACAATCTTTATGGACCATTATGTTATGCATTTACTACATGCACCACTGACCTGACATGGTTTAGGGTTGGCAGCAGGCACTTCTGGATGTAAATAGGGCCAAGATTTTTGAGGTACGCACACAAACACATATCACAGATGAGATTCAAACCCATCCTTGTGTAGTTACTGCTACGCCATAGTTCTGCATTTATGGCACGCGCCATGGAACTTACATACTGAAGAGCTCTCTACAGGTATCTTTGAAGGTGACCAACATCAGCAGCAGTGCTAAAGGAAGGGTACGGGAAAAGTAGTAAGTGTGAATGTCCATAATATCAGGTATTATCGAGGACACACACAATCATAGTTTCACAGTTTCCATGTCTGGGATTAGAACGTCTGCCTAATTAGCATGTTACACTACAACATTATGCAGTTATTACACACGCCACAGAGCTTATAGGGCTGGACCTTCTCCAATGGGTATTCCAAGGTGACTGACATCAGCAGGCTTGCTAAAGTAGGGCAATGGGAAGTGTAGTGACTGTGAATGGCCTCAGAATCATTAATCTCCACACACACATGTTTGCCATGTTTGGGATTAGAACTTCTACCTAACTAGTATGGTACACTATAGCATTACAAAGTTATTGCACATGCCACAAAGCTTATAGGGCTAGCCTTTATCCAAAGGGGTATTTCAAGGTGACTGATATCAGCAGGTTTGTTAAAGTAGGGCAATGGGAGGTGTAGTGACTGTGAATGGCCTCAAAGTCATTAATCTCCATCCACACAGAGTTTCACAGTTGCCATGTCTGGGATTAGAACTTCTATCTAATTAGTATATTACACTGTAGCATTACGCAGTTATAGCACGCACCACAGAGTTTATAAGGCTGGGTCTTTTCCAACAGGGTATTTCAAGTTGACTGAAATCAACAGGCTTGCTAAAGTAGGACAATGAGAGGTGAAGTGACTGTGAATGGGCTCAAAATCATTAATCTCCACACACACACACAAGTGTGCCATAGTTGCCATTTCTGAGCTTAAAACTCCTGCCTAACTAGTATGTTATACTATAGCATTATGTAGTTATCGCAAGTGCCATGGAGCTTATGGGACTGAGACTTGGCCAGAGGGTTATTTCAATGTGACTGACATTAGCATGAGTGCGGACATGGGCAATGGGAAGTGCAGTGTGTGTGACTGGGTCATAAACCATTCCTCTGGAAAAACACACACAACAGTCAGTCACACACAACTTTACATTTAACAGGACTGGGTATACAAATGCTAGATAAATCCTGATTTGTACTATCATGTTACGCAGTTATCACAAGCACCACTGACACTATAAGGCTGAGGGCTACAAAAATCAAATGTCTACAGTGATTGAAATCGGCACATCATGTGATATTGACCAATTGGATGTGTGGTGAGTAGGACAGGCCTCTTGATGGAAATCTCTCTGTCACTGTCTGTCTCTCTCTTCACTACGTCTCTGTGTGTGTATGTTTGACCTATTATAGTGTGCTGGCCTTGGATATGTGTGAATATTCCTATCCAATGTGTGTGCAAAGCATGAATAGTGTGCAATGTGGTGTGTGTGCACAGACATCTGTAACTGACAGATATGTATAGTCCACTGTTGTCAGACATGGGCTTCATTTCTCTAAGTGTAGGAGTATGCCCAGTATGACCTTCTGTATTGCATGTGTGAATCCATTCCAGGTAGGTTGTACTCCAGTCCAGGATATTGTGTTCTACACCTACAGCTAGCAACCAGTTTCTGCAGGTTATCTGTAGATAGGTTGAAAATATGGAGTCACAATGGGCGAAAGATAGTGGGATACTGTAACTATTGTGTCTGTGCTGCTTGTGTTACATGGTTGATGTTAGCAGAGATATTCAGACATATGTACTGTTTTACATTGTGATGTATTATGCCATCAACTACCAACAGATATACTTATTTTCTCACATTTATTTCCTGGGAAATACAAGATAAATGAAGTTGTGTCCAGTATTGTGGTCTGCAGCCTACATATTCTTGCACAATCATGTCATTCTGGAGGGGTAGCTGCAGACACTTGCTGATGGGTCTGTGTAAATGGTCCAGCACCTTGGTACTGTGGTGGCTGAGGATCCCCTGTTTGTACATCTATCGACATAACAGAATGGCCATATCCTACTGTGGCCATGCCTCTCAGCTGTACAGATTCACCCAGGCTACCCAGAGGCAGGGCTCAAATATCTGCTCAGTTCCCCTTCACATTATGGTTTACAAGAAGGTTTGTAGCCACCCATTACTGGGTTTGCAGGCAGGAGTAGTATGGGCACACATCAGAGTTTCAGACTTCGCACACTCCATGACGTCCATGCTTCTACATCTCCCAACTTTGTTATTCTATCCTCTTCCTAACATTATGCGAGCGATATCTGAGAAGTATCCCTATAGGTGTCCCTTCATCCCAGCGGTATTTGGGGGTTGGTCCACAGTTCTTGCAGTAGGACATGGTGGACATACTAGTGGGATTTGTTGACATGGCCTTGCATTTGTGCTCTGTGGACTGTGTTATCTTGTTAGTTGGGACCCCATGAAATAACATTCATTGGCAGTACGAGTGAGGCACAGGCCTTTGACAGAAGACTGTAGGGCATTTGGTAGTGATGCAGGCCATCTGTTGCTGGCCAGTGCATTCTGTCACTCCTACAGTCCCAGGCTGCGAGTCACTGGATTCTCCTGGGGTGACATGGTAAGTGTACAAGGTGTTAATGGCAATATTTCCAGTCCATACTAATCCATTGTTCTGGATGCTGGCAGGGTACTGCTTACAGCTAGGGACACACCTGCTTGTGACACCTCTTCAGCATGCTGCATTCTGTGGGTAGTCCCATACAGAAGTGGGCGTCATACTGTACTCAATCCCAACAGCATGGATATGACCTGTGATAAATCTCTGGCTGATGGTGGGGTGAGCTGAGTGCATGTGTGATATGGAAGCTTCTTGCAGCTGACTCACAGATTTACCTGGGACATTCCCCTTATGCTGCCTTGTGCGGGGATATAGGCAGTCTCTCATTACTTCATAACTGTGCCTTTTGTGGTCTGCCAGTGATTGGCCAGACTACATCAGTATTCCATACTAGACACATTGTGTGTGGTTGAAAGTTAAATTGTATGTACAATGTCTAGGGAACTTCCACCTGTGTATTGTGTGCATGTCTGGGCCACATTCATGGCATGTCCATCTTTCAGATGGTGACAGGTATTGACATCTGAGCAGTGAGTATGGATGACTGCTGAATTGGGTCTTGCTGGAATGCATTGTGGTTGGCACTGCAGTTGTCAAAACATGGCCCTGTCATCAACAGTACTGGCCATATGCCACCAAGAGACAACCCGCCATGCCTACATGCTGACCACTTCTGTACAATATACAACACACAACAAGCTAACACATGCAACAATCTATCCTGTATATTGAGCCAGCTAAGGTAATCTGTGCTCTACTGTTATTAAATCCACATGTACATGTTACTGCATTTCTGCATAGGATTGTGGGGGGGGGGGCACACCTGACAACTGTAATCATTTGCTATGACTGCACTGGTATTTCAGGTACTCTGTTTGGCTTCCATTTTGTTTTGTATTCTGATCTATCATGCAGACTACAGTCATATCAGTAGACTACAGATCTTAGGTTTTATTGACCTATATTTTAGTTTCAGACTTCTTACCCTTCAGAACTAATATACAACTGTCAGACCTGTTGTAGTCTGCCTGTGTAGGTCTGGAGGGGGGGCTGTTCTCCTTAGTCCTTAGCACAGCCTTTCTTTATGGTCACCTACACCTGTCCTGCTGGCTGAGGCTGTTGTTGGATATGTGAACCTCACTGGCATGCATGTGTGTGTCCTATGGACACATATTTGGGGGTCCACATGTACTGCAGTGGGATATGTCACCTTGTCTAGTACTGCCTATTTTGTTGATATCAGTATTTGTTATGGATTTTATGCTGCCCACATAGGTGTCTACTACCTGCTGCCATCCCATTCAGCTACCCAATTCCCTTGCATGCTCACATCCATACCATAGATACAACTAGCAGAACATACTAGTCCATTCAGCAATTGATAGGACGAGTGACTTACCTTATGGCTGTGCGGTATTAAGGATGGTGCTGGAGGGCTGACTATGTCGATTGCACATAGTATACTCCCTATACATGGTTAAGCACAGGTAGTGTCATGTCTGGCATCCGTTTTACTGTATGCGTGAGTCAGAGAGAGAGGTGTCATTCCCTGAGTCCCTACAGTGTCAGTGTATGTGCTATGCGTTGCCTCTTTGCCAAAGCTTGGCCATACTGGGCACGCCTCCTTCTGCCTACATGGGCAGGCTCAGGTTGTTCCTCCTCCGAGTCACTCTGTGCTTGTGCTGGCCTTGGCAATGGTGGGGGATTGTGTGGCCCTGCCCAGTGCTGTTCCTGATGAAGCTGTTTCTGCAGGATCATATTGTGTAGCATAGCACATACAATGAAAATTTATGTACACATATCTGGAGAGTACTGCAAGGCTCCACTGGATATGTCCAGTCACTGGAACCGTGACTTAAGCATTCCAAACATATGCTCTATTATGATTCTGGTTTGTGCATTTGCCTCATTATGGAGTTCTTGTTCAGGTGTGTGTGCATTTCTGATGTGTGTCATTAGCCATGGCTCCAGTGCATAACTGGCATCCCCCACTAGATGGCCATATGGGATATCCCCGCTGGCAAATCTCTGGTACAGCTGTGTCATATGCCAGATGTGGGAGGCGTGATAGCTTTTGGGGCTGCCAGCACGCACATTCATGATAATGCCTTGGGCATCACACACGACCTGGCAGTTGATGGAGGGGAAGCCATTGCAGTTTATATAGACCCTACCCTGCTTACCGGTTGGTGTTTTGATGTGTATGTGCATGTAGTCTATAGCACCCACTACCTCAGGGTATTTTTCTATTTGGTGGAAGAGACGCATATCGCTGGTCAATGCCTCACAGGTTTTGAGGAAATTTATGTGCTCACCAGCATGTGCTGACATGGCATCCAGGAACTGGTGGAGTACCCTGGATGCTGATGCCTGTGAGATCGCAATGATATTCCCAGTTGGCCTTTGGAAGGTACCTAGGGCTAGTATTCTTAACCCTACACATGCCTTGGTATCCACTGGGATGGGTTCCCCTCTGTTGGTTCTGTGTGTGAGGCATGGACAGCACAGCTCAACAATTTGCTGTAGGATGTCTCTGTCTGCCCTATAGTGCTCCACTATCTCCAACTCATGTAGTCCCTGGTACGTTACTCTGGGTCTGTACACTCTTCTCCTCCTCACTGTGGGTTGGTCATCAGCATTCTCATCCTCACTACCCCAGCCTCTTCCACATATTGATGTATGAGAGTGACAGCAGCCCCTATCATTTTGTGAGTTTTGTCAAGTAAAATTTCCCTATCTGTGTACATTGGTGGTGTAGAGTTTGTGGGAGAAATCAGAGTGAAAGGTGTTTTCATAGCTTATAGTAGTGTGCTGGGCTGGGCTGCTGCCCATGTAATTGGCCTGCCAGCTATGCTAGTTCTCCTTCATTGCCTTCCTACTGCTGTTTCCCCTTCCTATTGCTTTTCTGTTTAAGCCCCAAAGTGCACCATGCATACCCAGTGCTCAAATGTGAACAGAGCTGCTTATTCTTGTTTTTTTTTTTTGTTTGTTTAAAACCCGATGTGTGGCATGCACGATGATTTAGGCAATGCAAACACCGCTAGGCTGCCTCAGACACAGCCCCTTCCTTAGCTGTGCTTAGCTAAAGGCAAACACGGGCCATGGAGCTCCAATAAGCTTACAGCATGCATGCCACTCCCCCTTATGAGGTTATCTACCTCTTATGCTTATACCATGGTGTTGCTGCACCTACATGATTAGCAACCACTATTCCATGGTATTGTTGTCTTATGCATGCCATTGACTATTATGACAGAATGCTGCTTTTGGTTTAAAGGCTTATTTACAACTTTTTTCATTATTTTCGGGCCAATCCCATTTGTGCACCGCTGCCCTACACTTAAACAGCCGAAATCGGCCAAAATAAATAAAGTTATTTTTTATAACTTTGCAGCTATTTCCCATGCCAGTGGCCATATATTTGGCCATTGGCATGACTACTATATTGAATACATGCTTTCTTTGGAGCTGTCATGCCTCCGTTTTGTAATTTGCAGAAATGTATTCGGTTAGTAACTGAATACATTTCTGCAAGTTACGCTATTCCTGCACAGATGCCTGCCTGCTTCCAGGATCACTAATTCACCTCATTTGCATGGTTTTCACCAGCAAATGGGGCAATTAGCATACAGGAGCTGTGTCCGTGCAGGAATAGTGTAGGATCGCTCGTGCACGTCCCGGGAGCTCGTTCCTGGATGGCTCGTAGGCCATATTGCATGCAGCAGCTCTTGCACTATTCCTGCATGCCATGCAGAGCTTGCTAAATCCTGGGGGTTATATATTTTAAGTCATTATGTTAACAGAATAAGGGACAATAGAAATGGGTCAGTAGAAAAGAAGATTCTTGCTGTTGTTTCCTTTTGTAGGCCATCCATTTTTATTTACATGTCTTTTTAAACTAATTGTGAACCTATCCATTTCTTCTTGCTTATCCAAAAGTTTGCTTTTCTGTACATAGTCCATTGCTTCTTCCAATGAGTTAAATGTCTTTTGACCTTCAGATAAGAAATCCTTATTTTTGCTGGAAATAGGATTTTAGCCTTAATATTTGACTTCTTACTCTTAATCAATGACACACAAGCTTTCCTTTTAGACATTACTGCAGACGGTAGTCATTTTCAAATCTGATTGTTATGCCCTTAAAGGTTATTGGAGAGTTTGACCATGCAATTTTCAGAATCAAATCCTTATATGAAGAAAAAACTTGGCAATACTAGATCTCTGTGCAAATTAATTTTTTCTGTTGTGCCATTTGAAGACCTATGTGCTCTCTCTATCCCAAAAGAGAGTGACTCAGGCAGATTCAAGATTTTAGGTAACCAGGCATGCAAGAATTGTACCATATTGCTTCCTTCTTCTTTTTCAGGTACACCATATATTCTCATATTATTTGTTCTAGATCTCCTTTCAAGATCATCTGCTTTGTCTAAAAGGAGAGTGTATTGTTTCAACAAGAACTCCATTTGACTTGCATTTTCACTTAATCTGCCATCTACATCATTCAATGACTCTTCTATAGAAGTAATTTGATCAGTATTTTTTTGTTATTTCATTCAATACTTCTATTTGTCTCTTATTTTCTTTTATTGTATCATTTGTCTATTTGAGCTGATATTTCTTATATGCTGGCAACATGAGTCTGCAGTTCCTTTTTCATTCCATTTTCCTGTGTGGAACCTTTCAGTTGACTCATGACTGCACTTGTTTAGATGAACTTCTGACATGATTAATGCAACCAGAAACCTTCAAAACACTATTATCTTGCTGAATTTTCTTCTCTTTCTATTCTTTGTTATATAAACTTTTGTTCTGAATATAATTTATCGGTTAAACTTATAAAAGGCAGAGCAGAATTCTTAAGCTGTTAACTGTTTGGCATCCTGGCCACACCCCATCAGGAAACATATTGATGTAGACATAAGGGCTAGATGGGTTTCAGGCCTTTTAAGGCCCTTCTGTTTGCCTCCTTTAGAATGTTACCTTTTGATATGGATCCCAAAAAGAAGGAAGAGGAGTTTAGGTTAATACACCTCCCATCCTTTCTCTAGGGGTCACTGGTTAATGACCATATAAGTAGGTATGAGTTGACTATGCTTTATTGGATAACACAGTTGGGATCATACAGACATTTAAGGACCCCCGCCTTAATCAAATTGACAAAGAGTCAGCCTTCCAGTTAATTCCCATTTCTGAAAAGGATTGGCCTCTCTTTGGTATTAGTTTTGGGGGCCAAATTTATTATGACAAAGCCATACCAATGGGGAGAGTGATGGTTCATGCCACATTTGAGAAATTCAGTACCACCCTACATTCCTGTTGGCAGGAAATATCTCCATTATTCACTACTGGGCAATTGGTTAATTATAGGTAAAGGTAAGCAGGACACCAAACGAGGTATAGGTCATTATGTGGATCTGTGTAAGCATCTTGTTGTACCACTTGCAGATGACATCACTGATATCCCTTTCATTCTTCTTGTTTTTGGTTATAGATATTGCTGCAATTTCTTCATATTTTAAATTATCACACAAACAGCATTGGATTAGTTGAGGGGAAGCCATCAAGGCATTTTTGGGGGCATATAAGTTTAGAATCAGAAATGTAATGGGATTATTGGGCATACTCAACTTTGCCTGCCAAGTGGTGGTTCCAGGTAGGAGATTCCATAGATTCCTGGCCAAATGACTAAAAGTGGGGAAACAAGAGGCATCAATGGCTCAGACTTCTGAACAGAGTTAAACAATATTTAAGTTTATGGAATGTTTTTCCTAGCATAAGATAATAGTATTTCCTTTTGACAGGAAGATTGACTATCCTCAGAAGCACTTCATCTTTTTACTGATGCAGTGACTAGGCATAGAATTGGGACTTGCAAGGACAGTCAGTGGTTTGGTGAACCTTGGCCCAAATTGTGGGATCCAGTAAAAGTGAGTGACATTGCATTCCTTGAAATCATGCCAATATGGGTGGTTACCTTAGTTAGGCAGAATCATTTTGAGAACAAAAAATAATTTCATGCTTAGACAACCACATTGTAGTCAGGTCTCTAATGAAGTCAGCCAGGTTATATTAGGTTCAGTCTGTGTTAAGGCTTTTGATGCTGCATAGTTTTAGAATCAATATGTCTCTTTTTGGCAAATAGGTTCCTGGTAGGTGCAATTTGCTAGCTAACAACCTCTCTCTTGACTGCAGCTTTCAAGACTCCATGACCTGGCATCACAAGCTGTCAGAAGTATTCCCCTGCAAGAATGGTTGATTGGAAAGAAGTGATAACCAGGCTAATGAGCAGTTCCCGGTTAAGTATTATAAGAAAGACTTATTCTATGGCTGTTACCACTTCATGAATTTTACTTTAGCCTGCCCCACACAGATAGACTCTAGACTTTTTCTTTAATTATGTTCATTTTTTTTTTCGGTGTCCATGCCATGATTTTCCAAGGACAGTGTGGATCCACTTTGCAGCATTTAGTTGTTTGTTGAAATTCTTTGGATTACATGATTAGTTCATAGGTTCATAGGTAGGTACTAGGCTACTGGCCCAAGGCCTAAGTAAGCCTAGCCAACTAGGTTCCCTGGCTTAAGCCACCCAAGAAATTTATTTTCCTGTGCCTCTCTCAAGCAGAGTCACAGAAGTGATCCCCGGGGTGTATTTCCTATTTCCAATCCACTCATCAAGATTTTTCTTGAAGAGTGCTAATGAGGAAGTTTGCTTGATATAGATGGGTAGCTTGTTTCAGAGTATAGGAAGTATCTGGGACAGGAATTTATCCCTCCAGCATGTCCTGTTTATTGTGGTGACAA
This sequence comes from Protopterus annectens, assembly GCF_019279795.1. Taxonomy (NCBI): domain Eukaryota; kingdom Metazoa; phylum Chordata; order Ceratodontiformes; family Protopteridae; genus Protopterus; species Protopterus annectens. Next base: position 634,952,935 of record NC_056735.1, on the reverse strand, counting down.
GGTTTAGGTCCCTAGAGCATGTAGCTCAGAGGGATTGGGATTTATTTAGGTGTAGCATGTCCAACAGCTCTGGGTTTGATATAGCTTTATATGTTAGGCAGAGATCACCTTGGAGTAGACGATATGCTATGGAGTAAAGCTAGAGTTTTTTGACACGGTCAGTGTAGGGCATCTGTTTGCGACCAGTAATCCTCTTTGTGAGGTTCTTCTGTTGGTTCTGTTTGGGATAGCATGATCCATGCACTCATGTAAGTGCTTACAGAGTGCATTTGTGTAGGATTCAGCAGTTGTAACTGTATTGTCCATCTTCATGGGTGTCATGAAGTACACCACTTCTGTCTTAAGAAGCATGAAGTTGGATTTGAAGAAATTTTTCACCGTGGTTTCCTTAATGGGGGGTGGGGGCGGGATGTTGATATCCAGGGTGATTTGCTTATGGTCGGATCTGACCAACGAGGATTTGACTTCAGGTGTGGAACACCGGTCACTCAAGTTGGTAATGACTAGGTCTAGGATATTGTTGCCCCTGGTGGGGATGTGGATAAGTTGATCCAGAGCATTAGAATTTATAAATTCCAGAAAGCATTGAGCGAAGGAGTTGGTACATGAGTAGTTTTCCCAGTTAATGGTGGAGTAGTTGAAATCACCCATTATTAGGGTGTTTGGTTGAACCCTAATATTTTTCAGTATATCAAGAAAAGGGGATTGGGAATCCTGGGGCATGGTGGGGATCTTTAGCAAGCTACAATTGGATTGCAGTTTTGCCCAGAGTTAGTTGCACTTGGATAACCTGGGATGCATTTTGCTGAGCAACTAGCCTGGAGGTGTGGATATCCTTAATGAATATGGACACACCTCCGCCTTTGGTTTTCCGGTCCAGGTTAGATCGCCGAAAAGTGTGGTATGAGTTATAGCCTGGTAATCCAGGGGTGCTCTCTAGATCCTTGAATCAGGTCTCAGTCACTGCACAAATATCAATGTTTTCCATTTTAAGGACTGCCCCGAGGGAGTGCATTTTGAGATTTAGACTTCTAGCATTGAGTATCATTACCCTCAGTTTTTGCTTGCCTGTTCCTGTTACGGTGGTGAATCTGTCATTTGAACCTTGCCTAAAAAAGGCACTATAGGGGCGGCAAAATCCTTAGCCAGTATCTGGAATCCCAGGGGCGACAGGTGCAGGCCATCTCTGGCAAAGCATTGTGGTCTGTCGACCATGTTGTCCCAGGCAGACAGATACTGGATCCCCTTAGAATGACATTAGAAGCTTAGCCACTGACTTCAAGCCAATCATTTTGTCCTTGTACTGTGGTATCATTCTGGGCGATGGCAGGATGCTACTCAGGGCTGGGGTCATACCTACCTGGGCTACAAGATTGGAGAGCTCTTCCATGTCTCTTTTCATGTAGTCCAGGGAGGTACATCTCAGGTCATTCACACCAACATGGACAAGGACACAGTCATATTTGTACTTGTTGTGGACTGACCTGAGTGCGTAGGTTATGTGGTGGATCCTGGCACCTGACAGGCAGCTGACAGTAACTTTTGCCTTGTTTAGCCTGGTGAGTGGAACATCAGTGTGCCTGACTATAGTGTCACCTATGGCTAGTGTGTTGGAAACATAGTTTTGCCTTATGGGCTGTGGTTGAGTGCCACACTGAGTCTGTGGGCTATGTGTCATTTGGGTCATGTTGGGGGGGGGTGGAGGTTGCTTGCATTTCTGCCTTGGAGGTCTCTGTTGCTTGAGCAGATTATTATTGAGAGCCTCCGTGAATGTTTTTGTGTTTCTATGTGTGGATTTTGGTGGTGTAGGTTTAGTGTTTACCTTCCCTTGACTGTCAAGTTCAGTCTTGGTTGGAGAGAGCTTTACCTCCAGTTTAGCTAGATAAATGCATCTCTCACAGGTTGTAGTGTTGGGTGGTAGGAGGAGAGGGTTGTCTGTGTACATGAGGTAATTGCTACATTGACCCAAGATGCCTAGATTCATCAGATAGTTCAAACAATGGATCATTGTTTGAGTCTTCAAGAAGTAGGAAAGGCTAAGAAGTCCAGCAGGGGGCCAGATGAAGAGCCATAATGAAGCTCATGCTACCTTTGGTAATATTAGGTATGTATATGGTAGCTGCAGAGTATCACAAATATAGACCACTTTGTTTTCATGGCTTTATAGAAGTGCCTTTAGGGTCAGTGAGCTTTTGCAGCCCTAATGCTGGAAAGATGTCACTTTGATCCCAGAAGCTTTGATGATTTGGTTGCCTAGATAAAAAAAAAATGATCAAGGTGAGAGGGGACACCAGATTACATTATTTAATACTTCAGATACCATTATTTGTCCAGTTCATTGGGGCTGGACTCTTAGATGCCTGGTGAGGGTGCCAGGACCCCAACAGCTTGTGTTCAAATTCCCTCAAGGTCATATAATTTCAACCAGAGATTTAGGCCATACCCTCAGGAAAGCATTGATGGTGCAAGAGCTGACTAGCTAATATTTTAGTTCTCATTCACTTTGCATTGGTTATGTCCTTGGATCCGGCTTATGATGGACAGCCCATAGAAGTTTTAAAGTGTAAAGACAGATGATCCTTCAGGACTTTTCCTTCTTATATCAGGGTATCTGCTATAGCATTTATTACCTAAGAATGTTTTAGTTTCAAGTATTAGGCATATGATGACTCTGACTGAGCTACTCATTTATTTCCTGAGCAGCTAACAGAAAGTCAGTTCAACAAAATGATGTTAACAGTGTCTTGGTAGGGCTCTTTAGAGCTATGTTGAGACCAGCTCTGTGCAACCTTAGATGGGGTTATTTCACAAGATTGCCTCCATCATGTCCTGGTCATACACTTGAGAGAAAATGACACTGGCTTTGTACCAAAACATTTTCTGGCATTTAAGATGGTTTATAATTTGGCATCTCTTTATAGTCTATTCCCTGGCACAAAGATGTTTTGGTCATCAATTATTCTAAGGATTCATTGGTGTGGAGTAATAAGGCAATGGCTGATTTAATTGACTATAAGGTTTCTCAACCACAGAGTTGCTAGGGCAGCCTGGCACATGGATTTTAAAGTTATTGAGCATCCAGAATTTACAGATATTGACCCAGTCTGGTTCTGTGATGATGGGCTCCATTTATATGTTATTGGATTTGATTTGCTTAAATTTCACTTCCTGTTTTCTACAGGCCAATTTGTGTGAGATAAGTAGTAGTTATTGGTAGTTATAAAAAAGTGTATTTTAAAATATAAATAAATAATGCCAGGAAAGGTGGGGGGATCAGTCTGCAATAGCAACCTTGTGGGTAGTCACAAGCAGCCTTCTGCCTTTTTTGTTATTCTCCCATTCCATTTCTGAGGCACATGGGCATGTTTAGGACAAGTAATGAGCTTCAATACTGGCCATCAAGGTAGGTTAAGAGGCACTGGATCATGCCTTTGTGCTCTGAAGTACAAAGAAGGCTAGTATGGGTGCTGTTGTGCTAATTAGCTAAGAGCACTATACTTCACTGAAGTAGGTGAGTTTCATTAAAATGATTTATCAAAGTTAATTTGGTCACAGTTGTATGCTGTTTTAAGAAAAGCTCACACTGGCATTGAGTCTGCTTGTCTTTGTGGATTGGCCAAGGGACAATATATGCATTTGAAATTCAAGGCAAAGAGAGTAATGACACCTTGATCTCATGAGATGACTAATTTTCTTCTGAAAGGATCTGCTATGTGTTGCCTCCATCCCTGAGGCAATACTTATGTTAGTTTTTCATGTTTCTCAATAACTATAACAAAAGTACATCTGGTGAAGACTGAGAACCATCTCTTGTTATCCTTTCTTGTCCTTTCTAGTGACTCGTACCTGGGTATATGGCATCAGGCACTGTCATAGGAAGTAAGGGGCAAATGAAGCACCCGCCTTGAATGTTAACATATAAGGTATGCACACTCGCATATCAGACAGTTTGTAAACTAATTGTCAAATTTCTGTTTTTTAAAGGTAAGTCACCTTTAGAAAAAGATGTTTGAAGTCAGATTAAAAGTTTGCACTTGCACATAATACATATTTCTGGACAGCAGAGATTCGATTTAAAGAATTGTAATTCCCACAATGAAGAATGGTAATGGAAAACAAAATCTGAAAAAACACGATTTGTGCAAAATGAACATACCCCGAGATTTACTAATCGTCTGCGCAGGACTAATCTAGTCCTTCAGGGAAGCGGCCACTTAGGAGCAGGACGGCAGTGCGCCATGCATAGTAATGAAGGTGCGCTGCCTGAGCTCCCAGGCTTACATGGAGCTGTACGACTGCAGGGGGCGTAAACATGCCACTGCAATGTTGAACAGCAAAAAGGGGAAATAAATGAGTGAGACTGCTCATAGGTGTCCACATATCTCCACCAACAGTCCCTCATGTGTACAACAGGACATAAAAATCAAAAGAAGAAACCCCTGTATTGTTGTCTAAAACTCCGAGTACAGCTAACCATAGGTGCTCGGGTGTGCCCATTGCCTAGCTACGCTTAAAGCAGCCTAAAAGGCTGAAGAGGATAAGAAGGACGATATACGCAAATGAAGCATCTCAGCAATAGTGCAGTGGGCAGAGCTTTCGCCTAACGAGCAAGCATTCCCAGTTCGAGTCCCAGTGCAGCACACTCTATTTTACTGGCAAAGCATGGTATAAGCAATATTTGTATTGCAAAACCCACTAAGTAGCATACATTTTTATGAACTGGAGTACTGCAGGAAATGCACATGTGAAGAGTCAGTATCAGAATGAAAAAGGCAGCAGTAAGCAAGTGTAAGCACAGAAAAGCAGTAGAAAGCATATGTAAGCACTAGTAAGCATGTGCAAGTGCGTTTGCGCAGGGGTAAGCACTGCCAACACAGATTAAGCAAAGGAGAAGCTAAATGGGTGTAAGAAACTGTGACCAGAAGTTAGCAGCGCTTACCTCCATGCAAACCCATTTACAACCGCTTTAAAGTGCCTTAATCACTCTGTATCCAGTGGTCGGTGGTTTGGCCAGCAACAAAATGAACAGCCCCTGCAAGGCTCAAACCCAGGACCATGCATACCATACATGAAATTATTTACCATAAAGCCATGCCAGATATGCATAACTTGTTTGTTGTCAGAAACATAACCCCAGCCCAGTCAAGCAACAGTATAGAGAATGTATACTGGCATCTAGATGTATGTGTGCGTGTAAATATATTGCTATCTAACTGGATAAAACATATCTATATATGAAGGTACATATATATATATATATATATATATATATATATATATATATATATATATATATATATATATATATATATATATATATATATATATATATATATATATATATATATATATATATATATATATATATATATATATATATATATATATATACACAAATATGTGAACATATATACATGCAAAAGCCGACATCTACACATGTATATATCAACACCTATACGTCCACATATACACAGCAAGTTACATATATGTACGCATATATATCTCTCCGTAGGCATATACGGATATAGGTATAAATATTTAAGCAAATATATATATATATATATATATATATATATATATATATATATATACTCATGTAGGTATATATGGCCAGACATCTGTAGATAGCAATGGTAGATTAACAAAAACATATTTGTCCAAATGCACCGTTAATGGGCCTGAGAGGCCCCAAAAAGTATACGTCCCGTATAAATTGGCATACTCCCCAGAGAAACACATCCACCCTGCAATACCCTGCCAAGTTCATTTTATTGTAAGTGTGTCATGTACATAGGGATTTAAATTAGTCTCCTGTTATGTTTCACATATTGATAACACATTCCCCTCTCCACCACCCACTAGGCGGGCTGACCAGTACACACCCATCCAACTCAGGCCATCCTCAACCCATAATTCATTACCCACAGTCCCACCCACCCCCCACCCCCGCTGCACACACACAGCCACAATCCCTTCCCTGTTTACTGGCCCGTAGTTATCACACCACCACACATTGTCCACCCTCCACACACCCCCATGTGATCCATCCTGTATGTTGTCCCGACCCAAGTATCCTCGGTCTGCCACATGCTGTAGTCCATGCACATAGCCATGGGTACCTTTGCAGCTCTGTTTTACGACGGAAGTTGAATACCCAATTTTTGGGTTGTCTCGCATGTTACGAATGTTTCCCTGGTATCAACAATAGAATGCAAGTCTGACTTTGTTTACACTAATGGTATTATTTGTAGGTATCGGAAAGCATACGTGGCACACAAGGTTGGCCGGTATGCACACGAAACATAGTATCTAGCAATACCAGTCTACATTACATGACATGTAGCTAAATATGTAGATGCATGTGTGTGTGTGTGTGTGTGTGTATATAGATATATAGATATATATATATATATATATATGTATATATATATATATATATATATATATATATATATATATACCCATAACTAAATAGATATATACCTCTCCATCTCTGTAGTACATATGTATATATATATATATATATATATATATATATATATATATATATATATATATTTATACATACCCACATACCCACATATAGATATATACATACGCAGACAACCATACATCCACATGTCATTAGCTATATATATATATATATATATATATATATATATGACTGCAGAACATAGATATGCGAACTGGAGTACTGCAGTAAGTCCAGATGTGAAGTGTCATTGTAATAAAGTGTAGAAGTTCCCAGGACCCCATACAGTGTACTTACACATGTGTCAAGAATCCATGACACATATATAACAAGTGACGGAGAGGAAATCAATGCCAAAATGCAAATATCATGCAAATCTAATAATATGCACCACTTAACGTAGCACAGCACTGGCTCCCAGACTACTGGCAGGATAGTACCAGTGGGAGAAACAGTGTCAACCTGCTAAGTCTACTCTTAAACAAGTGCACATCTGTCCCTAGAAGGACGACCCCAAACTTCTGCTAAAAAGAGTCCTCGGGGTAACATACCATGCCTCAAAGCTAAGCAAAGACGGTAATGTATGTTCGCAGACTAAATGTTTGGGAAGCCTGAAGATCCATGGGTTGGGACAACATAAGTATATATATGCAATGGAGTACTGCGGCCAGGAAATAACACACACACACATATATATATATATATATATATATATATATATATATATATATATATATAAACAGGAGTACTGCAGGAAATGCACATGTGAGGTGTCAGTATCATAATGCATAAAGCAGTAGTTAGGTTAAGCAGCACTAAGCTGTTGTAAGCATATGTCAGCACTAGCAAGTGAGTTTACGTTTACAGGTTCAACAAATCTGACACAAACTATCTGTAGGCATATGTAACTGGAGGTTTGTGTTTGTGTGATGGTGAGTACTGTGCTCACAAAGTAAGCAATGTCGAGGCAAACCTGGTGTAACTGTATGTTACCTGCAGTTGGCAATGCTTACCGTCGTGCAAACACACTCACAACTGCTTACAAGTGCCTTAATCACCTTGTATCCCACCACCCTTGTTCAATCCTGCAACATAAGTGACAGCCACTGCATGGCCAGAACCCAGGAACTGCATACCACAATCATAGTGAATTAACACCATGTCGGGTATACATACATCCCATGTATTCCCAGATATATCATGCAGCACAGTCAATCTGCATGAGGGGAATTGTACTAATATCATAACACTCAACCTCTTATTGCAAACATTCTGGACACAGTATGACAAATGTGGGGTACAAATTGGGATAAATGTGAAATATTGTTCATATACAATGTAAAACGTTGCTAGTTAAACAGTGATCTGCTGTAATACACATAACCTGAGCAACATGATGTCTGCAACTGTAATGTATCGGCATTCCTGACCGACCACATGCCTGACATCATCCACGTTAATTGGCCAGACGAATGTGGGACAGGGCAATATTGTGAGCCAATCATGCATGGACATATGGACAGTTATAGATTTGTAAATATAGAGAGATACACAAGTACATATAAATGTATGACTCACACATTTATTTTATTTTTTATTTTATTTTATTTATTTTATTTTACATTTGTTAACTGGGTTAGTCTAACTGGATATATTTCCATTTTCAGTAGAGGCCCGGGGAGAAAAGCTTGGCAACAAAAAATTTAAATATAACAATTAAAAATTGCAAATTAAAAATCAATATTAATACATAGTAAATGAATTGATTTCAATAGAAGATTATTAAAAGACAGGAAGTAATAAGATTATTAAAAAAAAATACAGTAGTATTAATAAAGTAAAGTAGGTATTTACAGTAGTCAGGTGACAAAATGTACAGGATAATTCAATATGCAGTAAGATACATGTAGACTATCAGTATATCAAACAGGATAGAGACTTGCAGAGCATCAAGCAGGATCGATTATGCCAGTATGTTGAATTCTATTAAGCAGTAACAGCCCTACTTCAATGAAAATGAAATAAGTAGAGGTTCAAAAGGAGAAATAGCTATAGTGAAGGAGAAGATTAGTCAGGGTTGCTGCAGGAGCATGACCAGTGTGTTTTGAGGTGTCTTTTGAGGTTTTGTTTAAAGAGAGGCAGCGAAGAAATTAAAATTAGTTCATTAGGCAGTAGGTTTCAGTTTTTTCCCACAGAGTTGGAAAACAGAGAATTTCCAGCCATATTGTAAGACTTGCTTATGCTAGCAAGAAGTTTGCTGGAAGAGCAAAGAGAATTTAGATTTTTATAGGTGACAATGAGATTGGAGAGTATAGGAGTGCTGTTAGGTTTATATAATATCTTGTAGGCAATGGTGAGTTGTGAGAGTTTTAATTGGCTTTGAAATTCAAGCCAGCCTAGCTGTGTTAGATTCAGACAGTGGTGAGTTCTAAAAGGATTGCCGGTGGCAAATCTGGCTATGTTATTATAGGAATTAGCTAGTTTGATGAGATTATTTTTCTTTAGATTATGTATATTGGTGAGGCATACAGAAGAGTTGAAATTAAATGAGAGTGCGCAATCTTAGTTCTGGCTATTGGTGTTAGGAAAGGTTTAATTCTATATAAGCTGCCTATTTTTCTATTGACAGTTTTTATGGTGTTATTTACGTGGCTGTCAAATGTAAGGTTATTGTCAATAGTAATACCTAGCAATTTAGTGGTAGAATCAGGGTATATAATTGTGCCATTATTGGAGATGACGGAGAAATCTATGGGGGAGGATTTACTGGTGGGTGTGAAGAGAAGAAGTTTAGTTTTTTTAGCACTGAGCAGGAGGCAACGTTTTGTGAACCATGTTTCACCTATGTTGAAAACATTCTGAGTAAGTGAAAGTTGATCAGTAGGAGAGTTTGCTGAGCATACTAGTGTTAAATCATCTGCGTATTGAATGCAGGTGGCTTGTGGAATGGCTACATGGAGGTCGTTGATAAACAGTGAGAAGAGAAGTGGACCTAGAACAGAGCCCTGAGGGACTCCGAGTGTGACTGGCAGGAGGGATGATATATTATTTTCCCAGAGAACTGCCCGTTGCCTATTGGTAAGGTAGGACTTGAACCATTTAACTGTCAGACAGTCAAGGGAAAGGGATTCACGAATGTTGATAAGAAGGGCATGGTTTACCATGTCAAACCCTTTTGAGAGGTCAATAAAGAGAGCTGAAGAGACGTTGTTTTTATTATGATTTCTATTGATGGCTTCTGTAAAGGATAGTAGGGCAGTTGTGGTGCTATGGGATGGCCTAAAGCCATGCTGACAGTTTGCTATGATGTTATGTTGAGATAAATGGTTTAATAGCTGTTGGTAAATGCATTTTTCCATAATTTTTGCTAAGGGGGGTGATAATAGAGCTATTGGCCGGTAGTTGGAATAATCATTGGAGGTACCCCCTTTGTGTAGGGGGATAATATGGGAGATTTTCCAGATGTCTGGAACAATTCCTTCTTTAATGGTTCTATTTATGAGGATGGATATGGGATAAAAAATTTCTTTGGCTGCTTTTTGCAGGTATTCAGATGAAAGATGGTCAACAGAAGGAGTACAAGGTTTAAGTTTTTGGATGAACTTATAGATGAGAGTGGTAGAGATGGGTTGCAGATGGAATGTTGGTAGAGTGCCAGGTATAGTGGTGGGGAGGATTGAGTTGTCAGGGACTAGTTGACTAGCTAGTGATCATATGGTCTCTGTGAAGAAGGTATTGAAGGTATTGGCAGTTTGGTGGGGGGGTATTTTGTTCTGCCTGAGATGGGGAAGGTGTGCGAGAGTGGCCTGGGCACAGGAGATTATTTATACTAGACCAGAACTTTTGGGGATTGTTTTGGTGATTTTGCTGTAATTTACAGTGGTAGTTCATTTTGTCTGTAAGTATTGCCTTTTTTGTAATATTTCTTAAATGCTTAAAAGTTTGTTCATCTGAGATATTTTTGTTAGCTCTCCATTTAGCCCAGGACTTGTTCCTACATAAAATGTTTTGTCTGGTTTCTTTAGAAAGCCAGGGGGCAGGCTTGGAATTCATTCTAATAGACCATTTGGGTGCATGCTTATCGAGGATCGATAAGAATTTAGAGTTTAGGTATTTAACAGCTTCTTTAAGTGGTAGGGTTTTTAAAGGGTTCCAGTCACAGGCTCTAAGTTCATTTTGGAATAGTACTGGGTTAAAGTGTTTGTTGGTACATGCAGTCCTATATGTGGGGGTGGTTAGAGATATCATTTTTTTGCCTTAGGATGTAGGTCAAAGAATGATCGCTTACATCGTCTGGCAGAGTTCCTACCTTGTATGCTTGTTTCTGTTTATTTATAAGTATCCAGTCTAAAGTGCTCTCTTTCTTATTTGGTTTATTGATTCTAGTTGTGGAGGTAATAGTTTGACTAAAGCCGTGAAGGTTGATGTGGGAGGTAGGATTGTCAGCGTTAACAACTTTCCAGTCAGTACTAAAATCACCAAGTATTATTGATTCTTGGGGGTAGGTTGAGGACACCCAGCTTAGAATATCCTCTATAGCATTGATATTATATATATATATATATATATATATATATATATATATATATATATATATATATATATATATATATATATATATATATATATATATATATATGTATACACACACACACACATATATATGGATATGCATGTGATTACACATACACATGCAGATATATGTACGGTAGGCTACATATGTAGATGGTGCACACAATATCGCACAGCCACTATGCCTACAGTTAACTCCTGAACAACTGGACACTGTATGGGCCTCACATACAAATGACAATCGTTGCCTGCAACATATACCCAGAGAGAGGTCATGGGGAAAACACCACACACAGGTTTGCAGAAATGGAATACCTTTCATTGTGTACTATTACAGTTCTACATGCCATGTCAGATAGCTGTTCAGACACTGACATCCATATAAACAGAGGAATGTAACCATGAAACAGTTATACTAATACAGTAGTTTGGAAAGGTTCACAACTGTTGCTGGCCAGGCCAATCCCTTAAATTTGTACAGTAGTGAGGACAGACTGGGCCCAGGATACCAAACGATCAACAGTATGTAATGCAGGTGTATAGTTCAGTACCATCTATCTACACTCAACAGCAGTTGGTGGTAAAGACATCATGTGACCAAATGGGTTGTAACTGTGACTTAACAAGGCATAACTGACACCATCACATGCACACTGACAAACAGAACAGTCTGTCTGGCAGGAGGCAGTAGGCTTGCAGTAACCGAATATATGTAAGTTATATAAATATAGGTAAAGTGTACGGCACTTTACATCCAGATACCTTAAGGCAGCTCACCCCTGATACCCTTGCATATTTAACATTCTAGATCATTTATGGTGCTCCCCCTCAGACTCAATAATACAGGGCTATATACCACAGTTACATACACTGGCCTCTGGAGTGCATAAGAGCACACATGTATTGTGTAGGTGATGCCCACACATATATGGCCCTAGCCCCATCATGTGTGTGGGGGATACAACAGAAGTGGACTGATGGCAGCAATGGCAGTGTGATACACTCACAGCCTACTATGGAACATCCCCCACAGCATGTCATATGTGCAAAGCTTGATATGTAGGCTATGTACTGATAGCACTCAACACACACACTGCCAGTGGAATATCAGACACAGGACCTGTGTGGTGGACAGACAACACATGATAGGCACACCTCTGGACACCAAGAGGATAGACCCACAGTTAAGAACTATGCAGACAGACTGCATTCCAAGGTGAAGTAGTATGTATACACACACACACCCTGTAACACCAGTACTATTCAAAGCATAACACAACTCTACTCACACTCTGTCTGTAGTTCCTGAACCTCCTACAAATATGTTGCTGCCCTGAGTGTGCCAGTTCTCATGTAGAAGGTATTGCTACCTTCTGTCTGTACCACTGATGCCCACACACATGTAGGACTGTACAAACATCCAGAGAATGTCCAGGTTATGCCATCAAATATTTCCCCTACTGTACATAATATGTGAAGCGGTCTGATATCTCACTGGCATGTTAGCAGATATGATGACACTAATTTTGGTGTACAGCACATATGTACCACATCATGCATGACATATGTACACAGGTTGGCAGAGTTGTGGCTGGCAGCACATTCACAGGGCCAATAATGACATGTTGCTGTGATAACCTCATACATTTACTGTTGTAACAGGGTTTGTGGCAGCATATGTCCTATGAGGGATAAGACGCCAGTAACTGTCATGGCTTTCACCATCTACTGACTGCAATCCTTACACTACCGTCTGCAGTGCACAGATAGATGCTCCACTGGTAACACATGAAACCAAAGGCACAACACACTGCTCTGTCTGCAGATGACCCTGCAGATGGGGATTCCACATAATCATGGAACTGACATGGCAGGTATGGAGACATGCAGGAAAGACATATCCACACACATACTGTTAAACCAACAGTATGCCACATGCAGTATAGTAGCACTTACAGTCTGTAGGCAGGTCAGGCATATCCCCCTCCTGTGTGTTGCCCTGTTTCCACAGTGTATGTTGTTAGAGGTAAATTCCCAATACATCGCAGATGCTGGTTGCCAACCAACAGATCTAGTTCCTGCTCACAGTGAATAACAAGGGCCAACACCAACATGATGTTCCTAGATACCGGAGTGTGTTTCCATGCAATTGGCTATGGGAATGTTACCATAGCTGTTCCACATGCAGTCAGCTAGGGGAGGACTGTGATTCATGCAGATGCCATCAGCTGATCATGAGCATCACTTAAAATACACATGTTGCTGCCTAAGCAAAGCAGGTGTAGGTCTCCACATCCACCAGAGAGGGAGTGGGAGAGGCAGACAGAGGCAAAGACATGTCAGGGAGGGATGGGAGAGTAAAACTGCAGCTTGTTAGTGTCACACACCTAACAGCACAGGGTATCAAACTCCTGGCAACTATGTACTACTATCACAGTTCGATTCAGTTATTGGATGCACCACATGGGTTACCTGTTGTGGACCCCTCAGAACATATCTGCGATGGTGAGTGACATCTGCAATAGGGATACAGTAGCTATATGGTAGGTGACGTACATGTGCCTGTCAGCATGAACAGGTGCTAGCGTCAACACAGCCACACTCTCACAGGGACAAGCACACATCAACACACTTGGCAGAGCCAGGGGTATGACTCATCAGTAGCAAGATTGCCACAACACATCACTGTGCAAGTATCACATGCACCACATGGGTCATACAGAGGTTGTATGGGCAAAGGGTATGAGGAGGTGTCTGACATCAGACAGCATGCTTCAATATGCCCATGGGGGTTGTAGTGAGTGTGGCTGTGAACATACGCACCATACAACACACAGGCAAACACACAGGGTGCTGACATGCATGGGTGCATGTCTGCATGGGTGTGTGGTGGTTGACTGTGCAGCAGGCTATACAAGGGTAGGTGATGGCTATACCTTAGCATCAGGCCAATGACAATGGTCTGCATTGTGTCTCAGGGCTGTAATTTCCACACTTGCCCACACAGGTGGGTATTGTATCCCCATCCAGTCACCAGGGTGACTGTTGTGTGTGGCCAATGCTGTGCATCGCTTGCTTTGTATGTGTTCCTTACTCCATGACATGGACAGTGTCTGGTATGTGGTATGTGTACACCTCCCACATGCATGTACAGTGACATGTGGAACTGTACCTGGGGTGTCTGGCCCATGTTGTGAACACAGATTACCATCATATGTGCCAGTCTTACCCACCTGCGGCAGGGACTGGTAATGGGCACCAGGTTTACTCTGCACCTACATTGATAGCATGCTGGCATTATTTCCTGTTGTCAGTGGCATCTGTCCATATAGGGCATGTTGTCAGGCATGGTATGTCCATTGTGGGACATGTGATGGCACCACAGGTGGTGCAGGTGTCCATTGGGGAACATGGGGGAGGTGCACTGTCAGCATGTATGTGCATATTGGACAGATGGACAAGGTGACATGCCCTCTGTAGCCCAATGCTATCACTCCATAGTTACTATCAGTGGCCAATATTCAGTGTACTACCCACATATTGGCTGTTGCCTAGGGATGTGTGTGTGTATGAGACATGAGTTGAGAATGTGCACTGGGTAATACTGGGGTTGCTAAATGTGATTGCCTGGTCTTGATGTCACATGTATGGGTATGGCTTTGCACCCCAGCCTTTCAGCTATTTCACACCTATTATCACTGTATGGTAGACATTGTGCTATATAGTATGGCCTCCATATAAGACATATGCAAAAGCCACTCCACATTGGCCACAGGTGTCAGACACTCACAACCACCTCTACACAGGATACGAGTTACAAACACACATACACACCTGTCATGTCTAGGAGTAGAACCCCTATCTAATTAGTTTATTACACCTCAGCACTATGCAGTTATAGCACACGCCATGCACATTACTGAAATACTCCTTCCCCAAAGGTGTATTTCACAATGAATGACATCAGCAGGTTTGCCAAAGTAGGCCATTTGAAATGTACTGTGGGTGACTACCCTATAATGCATTGCTCCCTTCACAGACAGTGAGACGCACACAAAACATCCACAACTGACATGTGTGGGTATCGAACCCTTGAAAGAGGTCTATACCACACTACAGCATGGAGCTGTTACAGGATGCACCACAGGAATGACTAGCGAGCTCCTTCCCCAAAGCTGTATTTCACAATGAATAACATCAGCAGGATTGTCAAAGTGGGCCATTTGAAATTTATTGCGTGTGACTGGCCAATAGTGCATTGCTTCATATACAGACATGGACACACACAAAATATCCAGAACTGCCATGGGTGGGGATGGAACCCTACCACAGTTCTAAATCACAATCCAGCAGTACGCAGTTACAGGACAAGCTATGGAGATTACTAGGCTGCAACCTTCCCAGAGGTGTATTTCTAGGTGCATGACATCAGCAGCCTTGTCAAAGTCGAGTATAGGAATTGTAAGGAGTGTGGCTACCCTAAAAAGCATTGGTCTCCACACAGACAGACACGCACACTAACACACACACACACACACACACACACACAGTTTCCATGTCTGGGGTTAGAACACCTACCTAGCTACTTTCTCACACTGTAGCAGTACGCAGTTACAGGACATGCTACGGAGATTACTGGGCTACCACCTTCCCAGAGGTGTATTTCTAGGTGGGTGACATCAGCAGACTTTCCACATTCAAGTATAGGAATTTTAAGGGATGTGGCTACCCTAAAAAGCACTGCTCACTACACAGACAGACATGCACACTAACACACACACACAGCTGCCACATCTGGGGTTAGAACACCTTCTTAGCTACTTGATCATACTACAGAAGTACGCAGTTACAGGACACGCTACAGAGATTGCTGGGCTACACTTTTCCCAAGGGTGTATTTCAAAGAGGATGACCTCAGCGGGTTTGTTATAGTAGGGCTATGGGAAGGGACATGCATGTGCATGGGCCATAACCCATTCATCTAGAGGTTGACACACCACATGCGGGCACATGCAGGGTTATATTCCACAGGTATGTGTATACAGCTGCTAGATGACTACTTCCTTGTACAGTCATATTTCACAGGTAGCACTTGCACCACATAGTCCGTAATGTTGACAGATACTGGTGGCTAATGTCTGCAGTGAGTGACATCTGAGCATCATGTGGTTGTAGCCATTTGGCTGTGTGCTGGGTGGGACAAGCCTCATAATGGTTGGCTTCTTGTCACAGTCACTCTCTTCCACACATTTATGTACGTGTACATTTGGCTTATTATAGTGTGTTGTCCTTGGATATATGCCTGTATTCCTACCCACTGTGTGTGCAAAGCATGAGTGGTTCATACTGAGGAGTGTCTGCACTAACATCTGGGACTGACAGATATGTCTGGTCCACTGTTGTTTGGAGACATGGGCTTCATTTCTCTAAGTGTGTGAGCATGCCCAGTATGCCCTTCTGTATAGAATGTGTGGATCAATTCCAGGTAGTTTGTACTCCAGTGCAGACCTCTGTGTTGTACACATACAGGTAGCAAAGTGTTTCTGCAGGGTATCCGTCGATCATTTGGCAATATGGGGACAAACTATGCAGGGGATAGTGTGTACTGTAGGTAATTGTTTCAGTGCTGCTTCAGCTGCATGGTATTGCTGTTAGCAGAGATATTCAGACATGTGTACTGTTATACACAGTGATGTTTTCTGTCTTTATGCACTGTTAGGTGGACATTCTTGCTCACAGTGCTGTCTTGGGGACAAGGGTGACTGCAGCTGTGTCCGGTATTGTGGAAAGACACCTACGTATCCATAGTAAGTTATGCCATTCTGGAGGGGCAGCTGCAGATACTTGCTGCTGGATCTGTGTATCCGGTTCAGCACCTTGGGACAGGGCTGGCAGAGGATCCAATACTTGTACACCCATTGACATGACAATATGGGCTTATCTTGCTGTGGCAATGACTCACAGCTGTACAGATTTGCACAGGTTACCCAGAGGCAGGGGCCATGGGTCAGGACATTAACCCTATTGTGGTGTACAGGCAGGTTTGTAGCCACCCATTTCTATGTTTGCAGCCAGGGATAGTGTGGGCACACAGCTTGGTGTCAGATGCTGCACATTCCATGCTACCCATGCTCCCACCCCCCCACTCTGTTATCCTAACCTCTTCCATAGATTATGCATACATTCTATGATATTTTCCCTAAGGGTATCACCCCATCAGAGGTGTGTGTTAGTGTTGGTCCACAGTTCATGCAGTGGGACATGATGGACGTTTTATTGTGGTTTGTCCACATGGCCTTGCATATGGCTTATGTGGAGTGTGTCATGTTGTTATTTGGGTGTCCATGACATAACATGCATTGGCAGTACATGTGAGACATAGGCCTTTGGCAGAGGCCCGTGGGGCATTAGGTGTTGCTGTGTGCCACATGTGGCAGGTCATTGAATTCTGTCAAGCCTACAGTCTCAGACCACCATACAGCATATTCCCCTGGGGTGACAGGGTAGGTGTGATAGGTGTTCATGCATATACCTTCTATCTGTCTTGATCAGGTGGCGTGGATGCTGGCAGGGTGCTATGTACAGCTAGGGACACACCTACATGGGACACCTGCACTGCATGCTGCATTCTTCCACTATTGCCATATACAGGTGGGGTCATACTGTACCCATTCCCCACAGCAGGGATATGACCAGAGAGATACCTGTGGGTGGTGTTTGCGTGAGCTGGGTGCATGTGTGCTATGGACACTACTTGCATCTGACACACAGATATGCATGGGGCATTCCAGTTATGCTGGCATGTGCAGGCACATCAGCTGTTTCTCAATACATCAGTCCTACCTCCTTTGTGATCTGCAGGTGTTCGGACAGACATCACCGGTATCCCCTACTACACGTCCAGTTACTGTGATGCATACCTGTATGTACAATTCCAAGGGTGTCTCCCTTTCACAGTGATACAATATATACTGTATGCCTGGGGTACTTTCCCCTGTGTACTGCTTGTATATCTAACCCAACAGCCATGCCAAGTCAGTCTTTCAGATGGTGACTTATATTACCACCATACATTTACAATGGTTTACTGCTAGCAAGTGATATACTTGTGGGGATTGTCCTTGGCACTGCAGTTGTGTGGGCTTGTCCCTGTCATCAGCAGCAGTAGTGGGCAATGGCCACCAGGTCTTACCTCAACATGCATAGATACTGACCACTCTCACACAATATGAAACACACACCATCCTAACACACACAGATCTGCATATTGTGCAAATGCTACAACCTATCCTGCTACCTTGGTCACCTCTGGGCATCTCTGCTCCACTCGTATTATACCTACTCATACATGTTACTACCTTTCTACACAGGATTGTGGGGAGCACACCTGACTGTTACTACATTTCTACACTGGATTGGGGGAATGGGCACACCTGTCTGTTTCTACATTTCTACATATGAGTGGTGGGGGCACACCTGACTGTTACTACATTTCTACGTAGGATTGTGGGGGGGACACATGACTGTTTCTACATGTCTACACAGGATTGGGGGGGGCACACATGACTGTTACTACATTTCTATGCTGGATTGAGGGTAGGGGCACACCTGACTGTTTCTACATGTCTACATGGGAGTGGGGGGCACACCTGACTGTTACTTTTCTATGTAGGATGGGGAGGCACAACTGACACTTGTACACATTTGCTATGACTGGACTGGTATGTCATGTACTCCATTTCATTCTGTATTGCTAACTATCATGCTGTCTAGAGGCACACCAATGTACTACAGTCCGTGGCTTTGGTTGCCCTACATATTAATGTCTGACATCCTACCCTTCAGAACTAACATCCCATTGCCTGCCCTGCTGTGGTCTGTCTGTGTAGGCCTGGGGGTGGGGTTAACCATAGCCATCATTCTGGGGCCATGGCACAAGCTCTGTATGGTTTTGTGTCCACCTGTCTTGCTGGCTGTGACTGTTGTTAGGAATGTGAACCATCCTAACTGGCATGTGTGGGTCATATGGACACACATTTCACTTAGCACATTTCCTGCTGTGGTTTTTGTCACCCTTTGTAGTACTGGCTACTATGGTGACTCCAGTATGTGTTACACATGTCAGGGTGCCACTATGGGTTTCTACTGTCTGCTGCCGTAACATTCAGCCACCCACTTCCCTTGCATGCTCACATCCATACCATAGCTACAGGTGACAATACATTCTACTCCATTTGGCAATTGGTAGGTTGATTGACTTACCTTGTGGGTGTGCCAGACTTATGGATGGTGCTGGAGGGCTGCCTATGTCAGATGCACATAGTACACTCCCTATACATGGTTGAGCACAGATGGTGTCATGTTTGGCATCCCTTTTACTGTGTGTGCAAGTTGGAGAGAGGTGTCATTCCCAGGGACCCTACTGTCTCAATGCATGTGCTATGCATTGCCTCTTTGACAAGGCAAGGGCATACTGGTCATGCCTCCTTCTGCCTACTGGGGCAGGCTCAGGTTCTTCCTCCTCTGGATCACTCTGTGCTTGTGTAGGCCTTGGCATTGGTGGGGAGCTGTGTGGCCCTGCCCCATGCTGTTCCTGCTGCAGCTGTTTCCGCATGATCATATTGTGTAGCATAGCACATACCATAACAATTTGGGTACATGTAGCTGGTGAATACTGCAAGGCTCCACCGGATGTGTCCAGACACCGGAACCATGACCTGAGCATCCCAAACATATGCTCTATTATATGCCTGGCCTGTGCATGTGCCTCATTATTGCGTTCTTGTTCAGGTGTGTGTGCATTTCTGATATATGTCATCAGCCATGGCTCCAATGTGTACCCAGCATCCCCCCACTAGGTGACTGTAGGGGATGTCCCCATTGGCAAATCTCTGGTACAGCTGCGTTAGATGCAGATGCCATATGTGGGAATCGTCATAGCTTCCAGGGCAGCCAGCACACACATTCATTATAATGCCCTGGGCATCACATACAACCTGGCAGTTGATGGATGGGATGCCCCTGCGGTTTATGTAGGCCCTATCCTGCTCACCAGGTAATGCTTTGATGTGTCTGTGCATGCAGTCTATAGCACCCACTATCCCAGGGTATTCTGCTATTTGGTGGAAGAGACGCATATTGCTGGTCAACACTTCACGGGTGTTGAGAAATATACATGCTCATTGGCATGTGCTGACATGGCATCCAGGAACTGGTGGAATACTCTAGATGCTGATACCTGTGAGATCCCCATGATATCCCCAGTTGTGCTTTGGGAGGTACCTGTAGCTAGTATACCTAGGCCTACACATACCTTGGTATCCACTGGGATGGGTTCCCCTCGGTCAGTTTGGTGTGTCAGGTGTGGCCAGCACAACTCAACTACTTGCTGTAGGAGATCTCTGCCCACCCTATAGTGCTCCACTATCTCCAGCTCATGTAGCCCCTGGTAGGTTACCCTGGGTCTGTACACTCTTCTCCATCTTCTTACTGTGGGTTGTTCTGCAGCATGCACATCCTCACCACCCTCAGCCTCTTGCACATGTTGTTCTATGTTGTCTGCTGCAGCTCTTCTCATTTTGTAGGTTTGTTTGTTAAAATTTCCCCACTTGTATACGCTGGTGGTCTAGAGTGTGGGAAAAACAGTGGGGAAGGTGTTTGCTTAGTTTATAGTAGTGTTGTGGGCTGGGCTACTGCCTGTGTAATTGGCTGCTTCTGATACATTTCACCTGCAGATATGCTAGTTCTCCTTGATTACCTTCCTACTGCTGTTTTCCCTTCCCATTGCCCTTTTGTTTGGGCCCAGGACTGCGCCGCACAAACAGAGTATTCAGATGTGTACACTGTTGCTGTTTCCTGGTTGAACTACTTTTTTCTTCCTGTAAAACCCAGTGCACGGTGCGCACACCTGCTTACACTTTGTAAAGAGTGTTAGGCAGGTTTAGGCACCCCCCAGCTTAGCTGTGCTAAGCTAGGAGCATACCCGAGCCACAGGGCTCCAGTCCACTTACAGTATGAATGCCACACCCACCCATGATGTTACCTACCTCCTAGTCTTGCACTCAGCTATTCATACTCTTACACTGTTGGGACCTGCTTCACATGCTGGGGAAAACTGGGATTCACTATCCTTCCCCTCATTTGCATAGGATTGCCTGCTAATGCATAGTTACATGTGTCATACTGTGCCTCCCCCCTTAGCAACCACTATTCACTGGCCAGGTTGTCTTTTGCCTGCCATTAACTTGCATTGCAGAATACTGATTTTAGTTAGACTGCTTTTTTTAAATTTATTTTCTTATTTTCCCAATGATCTCATTTGCACGCCGCTGTCGTATGCTTAAACAGCCGTGATTGGTGGAAGTAATATGAAAGTTGTATTTTGTATGTTTTGCATTGTTTGCAATGCCAGTGGCTTTATACTTGCCTATTGACAAGCTTCCTCAATGATATGCAGCCTTTATTTGGTGCTGTCATGTCTTCGTTTTGGATTTTGCTGAACCATATTCGGTTACTAACCGAGTACATTTCTTAAAATTACGCTAGTCCTGTGTGGCCTGATTCCAGCTTCCTGGATAGCAGAATTACTTCATTTGCATGGATTTTACCTGAAAATTGGGTAATTTGCATACGGGGGCTGGGAATGTGCAGGACTAGTGCAAGAGCGCTTGTGCACATCAAACGGGCACGTATGCGGATCGCTTGGACGCCATATTGCCAACATTAACTCTTACACTAATCATGCACACCATGCAAGCTTTTGTGAATCTGGGGGATAGTGTTTTTTAAAAAAATATATTAAAATCTTTATAATGACTTATATTCATAGATACACTCATAGAGATTTATATATATTGAAAAATTAAACAATAAGATTTAAAAGGGAAAAAGCTATTTACAATATATACATCATTGCCTGATTTAATAATTAAGATAAGATTTAATAAGAAACGTAATACATAAGATGACTGATAAATTTGATCAATTTCTGGAATACTAGAGGGCTGAATATATAATCAATATATCAATATATATCAATATATAATCAGTCAGTGGAGATATGATTATCTTGAAAAAAATCAATCAGAGAAAGAACTTTATTGCATGTGTTCTTACAATCCTAGGATATAATCTTCTTTCCTTAATTCTGATCTCATTGAAGGATATTTCTTTTATCAGAGTTAAAAATTCTTTAAACTCAGGTGTTGATGTTTTTTTTTTCCATTTTCTTGTTATGATTTTCCTTCCCACAGCCAAAATAGACAAGAGTAAAAAAAATGAAATTCTTTGCCCATTTTAGTTATTCCTGTTATATTGACTAAAACTAACATTTTTAATAAAAGAAAATGAATGAAACCACAAAGCTTTTAAACATTTTCTACTATACTATGAACTAATATATGCTTGTAAAGAGTATTTAGAGCTCGTTTGCATTTGATATTGCTAATATGTAGGGCTATCCTTTGCTTCAAAGTACAAGATGTCTATCCAGTATAACAAATATGTATGTATATATATATATATATATATATATATATATATATATATATATATATATATATATAATATATGTGTGTGTGTGTGTGTGCAATTTACACTGCCACAAATGATATCCATGCCATAATGTTGTCAAACACCTATGTATGTGGTGTGTACATCACCAGAACAGGTAGCAGACAAGCATCTGCTATAAGAACTTGATTGGCATTCCACATCATCAGCCGGTCATGTTTATGCCACAAAAAGAATACCTAGATCATGTTTATGCCACAAAAAGAATACTTAGATATGGCCAATAAGCTGTGTGACAGCTCACTGTGACAAAGGAGGTACACTTCAGTAACACATCAGTGGAAGATATGTAGGGAGGTAAAAGAACAAGGGTACAGGGACATATTTCCAACCTACAGCTTTCTACCTCGACTACCTCCTGGTTTAATAGCTATCTCTCAAACAGATATTAGTCCATCAGATGGCAAATATCCTTCTCCCTTTTCTGTCTTGTTAAGACCGGGGTTCCCCAGGGTTCTATCCTGGGCCCCTCTACTTTTTAATATATTTACAAATAACCTCCATGTCTCCTTCCCCCACTCTACCTTAATACAGTATGCAGACAATTCCACAATTATTAACACCTCCGGCAATATACAAAATCTCCACACTTTCACTTAACAATCTCTGCACCTAGTAGAACAATGGCTTACTAAAAACAACCTGCTTCTCACCCCCAAAAAGACCAAGCTTCTCCTTTTCCTTTCAAAAAACCTCAATCCAGCTAAAGAAAACTTCACATCTCATCCTTAGATAATACAATTATCACCACTGACTCAAACACCACATTGCTTGGCATTACTGTAGACGACCAATTAAAAATCAACCTACATATCTTAAACTGTATCAAAAAGTCCAATCAAAGCAAGGCCTTCTATACCACAACAACAAATACATACCTATTAAATCTAGACCTATACTCGCTCAAACATTTATTCTACCATCCCTGCTGTATGCTGCTCCCATACGTATTAATCTCCAAAATAATCTCTTAACCAATCTAAAAACTACCTATAACAAGATAGTCAGATTTGCAGCCAGTAATAGCTACAAATCATATCATTGTATTTCCCTGAAAAGCTTAAGATGGCCTGAGCTCCCCCACATGCTTAAAATATCACAACTACAAATTGCACACAGCATCCTAAATAGCCCCAACTCCTGCCCTGCCCTTATATCCATAATTACACCTTACACTCCCAATCATAACCTCAGAAGCACACAACAAAACCTTCTGCAGGTGACAAAGATAAACAAAAATATTGGACAAATACTTTACAGTCATTCAATTGCATAGTCATGGAACAAACTTCCATTTTCCCTTCACTCCTCTACCAAAAGTGACAAATTCAAGAAGCAACTAAAAATTAATTTCCAACATGCGTGGATCTGTACTTGTCAGGAAATTACCTAATGATTTTTTTCTTCTGTCAATTAACACATATCTGCCTGGTATCTTCCTAAACTGTCTACATATATTACTCTCTCTGCAGTTAGTACCTATGCTATTAAATGCATGTTTGTTGTACTATGTCATGATGTTACCCTGATTTTTTTTTTTTACTTTAGGCATTGCTACATTCCTTGTAAATAACCTAATGCAAACCAAATTTCTCAAACATATTGTTACTGCATTCTCAAAATAGTGTACTTTTGATTTGTTTATATTTGTATTGTATATTTCTCTTTGTTTTTGTACTGTTAAGTATCTTACAACTTGAAGTGTTAGTTCTTTTCTTATTTTTTTAATTACTTTCCTGGAGATTTCTCCTCGGGTCTCCACTGAAAAAAGGCTGTCTGGGCCCAGTCGGACTAACCCAGTTAACAAATGCAAAAATAAATAAAATAATAAAATAAGCATTGTACTCAGTTATTGGTGTGGTGAAGGCTGAGAACTATTGCGGTATTATGGCCTCTGATGTGGATGTCCTTCACATACTCAGTACTTAATGTTACATACAAGGGAGTAGTCAGCAGTGTGACCACATGCTGGCAGACATTCCACTTACCATCTACCCAATGTAAACGTCACATAACTATTGGTCTGATTATAGGGTGTGATATCCACATTATACTTGGGTTGTATGTTTGTTTTCCTGACTTAACAAATCCCCCCATGTTTTCTTGACATTGCAGGTGTTGTCATGGCAGTGGCAGCAATCTTTAGTGTGTGTTAATACAGTCTGCGTTATACTAATATCACAGTTGAAGTCACTGATTGCTCACAATCTGTAGTCCTTCAGGCAGCTGTTTTAACACAGGATGTCCATCACTTAACTAGTGGACAGGAAAGGGCCTAGCAGACACCCCTAATGTATGTACCTGATCACTGGACCTGAGATATAGGTCAGTTTACAGATTTCAACATAGTTAGATTCCACGTATGTGATACACAGGTTTACTGATATAGCTGTTTATGGCCACATCTGACAGTGTGATTGAATACCTCAGTGTGGATTTATGTCAAATGCCTTGACCTGGTCCAGTTGCACGAGTGTCGAATGAGGTTCGTAATGACTGCTGGACCAATTTTACCCCTTTACTTGTGACAAACAATGGTAATTTTCCCCAGGGGGAATCAGTTAATAATACTAACATAGATAACATAGATAGGACATTTGTTTTAAAATACAGTCAAATTTCCAGGGAGGTACATGGACATATTCCAAAATATTGGAATATTTTTCCCAAATGCCAAACACTTTATACTGCTTCTCTAAACCCACTTTGTTTACATACAAAAGGGGAAAAACATTAAAAATATTTTGGAAAAAGAAAAGAATAATGATTAGAGCATCAGTGACATTTCCAAATGGGCAGGAACATTTAGGTTTGGAATGTGCAAACAATGCCCTTATATATCCCAGTTAGAGTCTGAACATATCTACCTTGTGTAAAACACTCCAGGGAGTCACCATTTTAATCGTTGGTCAAAAGGAGTAATTTATTTAGCTTATTGTTCAGAATGTCTTTTTTTATGTGAGAAAGACCAAAAGGTTCCTGAAAGCATGAATAAATGAGTATAATTATGATATTAAGAAGTGGTTAATGATTACTGCACTTTATAAGCATAGATTAAAAATCTACTGGCAATCATTAGCGGACCGGAATTCTGCTGTGGTGACCCCTAACCAGGAATAGCCGAAAGACACAAATAAGCATAGATTATATTGTAAGTTTAGTTCATTTCTGTTTTGGGTGATTGAACAAGTTGATCAGAATCCAAGGGGTAGACAATAGGAAACTCTGCTGGAATACAGAGAGCTATTTTGGTTAAATGCATGCCCCCACTCTGCCAGGATTAAATGAAGCAATTTTCCTAGAACCTGTATTAAAATTAAGGGCAGTGAAACTTTACTGAGTTTTTCTATTAATTCATTGTGAGTTAATTTCATTGAATGGTTTATAAATGTTTATGGGCAGGATTCACGAAGGCTTGCACGGAGTGTAAGAGACGTGTAACACTCCATGCAAGCCTCGCGATCCAGGAACAGCCCGAAACTCCGTGTAAGAGACCAGCTAAAACGTCTCTTACATGGACTGGGCGTGGATATGCTAAATACCTCACTTGCAGCCGAAAGGCATGCAAATGAGGTAGAGTAGCGATCCACGAAACAGAAAGCAGCCAGTGTAAGAGCCGTTTTAGCTGCAGAAATGTACTCAGTTGACAACTGAGTACGTTTCTGCAAAAATCACAATGGAGCCATGTCAGCTCCAAATAAAGGGTGCATATGTGTCAGGCAGCATGCCAATGGCCAAATATGTGGCCATTGGCAAGGTACCCCAATGCAAATATTAAAAAAATATAATTGTTTAAACGCAGTGCAGCCCAGAACAAACGGGCTACGCTGTATAAAACATAAAAATGAAGGTTATAAACCCACAAATGTGGGTTTTATGCAATACATGGAATGACAATGCAGGAACCAGCAGACCAAAAACAACATGGCCACCGTGTAGTGGTTGCTACGAGGGGAAGCTGAGTCTAAGATATGTAACTAAGCATTAGTAGGCAATCTGATGTAAATGAGGGTTAGGATACTGAATCCCACAGTCACATAGCAAATGAGCACAGTCTGAGTAGTGTAAGAGATACATAAGGGGGAGGAATAGAGTAGGAGATAGGTGACATCACAGGGGGAATGGTAGAAAGAAATGCAGTTCATTGGAGGTCAGTGTTACATGACAGATGACAGACACAGATCATGGAAAGAGGAGTGCCACAAGATAAGCATGGGAAAGTCAAGAAATGGAAGGTGTACACTGTTACTTACACCAAAGTTTCTTGCTGGGCGTGCAGGCGCACGTGCGCACGCCATGAAGCACGAGTAGGGCAGTGTGCGCGCATGTAAGGCAGACTGAGCATGTGGGAGCATGTTGGTAGATTTGTAACACTGTTTGCGCTGGTGTGCGCATGTTTTAACCCAAATAGGCAGATCCTGAACCGTGTAAGCATGTGTGCGTTCGTGTAAGCCACTGTGAGCGTGTTTCTGCTGGTATGCACACTGCTCCCCCGTGAGGAAACAGAAAGGAAAAAGGAAGCAACAGAATTAGTAGGAAGCTAGCAGGGAATACTGCTGGAGCTAGCAGCTGAAAACAATTAGAAGCAGGCAATAACACAGGCAGAATAGTAGCCCAGCCCAGCACTTAAAACTCTGCAAACAGCAGCGCAGGATGTTTCTCTCAAGAGAAACTGCAAGACAGGAGTAAGCTATTAGAAGTGAAAACTGAAAAAGCTGAACTCAGAGCAGAAATGCTAGGGGCTGCCATAGCTGTCATAATGAGACATAGGCGACTTGTTGAGGGTGGTGACAATGCAGATGGTGCCAGACAACCCACAGTGAGGAGACGGAGAAGAGTGTACAGGCCCAGGGTCACCTACCACGGGTTACATGAGCTGGAGGTAGTAGAGCGCTATAGAGTGGACAGAGAGCTCCTGCAGCAAATAGTCGAGCTGTGCAGGCCAAGCCTCACACACAGAACCAACAGAGGGGGAAACCAAGCTTCTCCTTTTCCTTTCAAAAAACCTCAATCCAGCTAAAGAAAACTTCACATCTCATCCTTAGATAATACAATTATCACCACTGACTCAAACACCACATTGCTTGGCATTACTGTAGACGACCAATTAAAATTCAACCTACATATCTTAAACTGTATCAAAAAGTCCAATCAAAGCAAGGCCTTCTATACCACAACAACAAATACATACCTAACAAATCTAGACCTATACTGGCTCAAACATTTATTCTACCATCCCTGCTGTATGCTGCTCCCATACGTATTAATCTCCAAAATAATCTCTTAACCAATCTAGAAACTACCTATAACAAGATAGTCAGATTTGCAGCCAGTAATAGCTACAAATCATATCACTGTATTTCCCTGAAAAGCTTAAGATGGCCTGAGCTCCCCCACATGCTTCAAATATCACAACTACAAATTGCACACAGCATCCTAAATAGCCCCAACTCCTGCCCTGCCCTTATATCCATAATTACACCTTACACTCCCAATCATAACCTCAGAAGCACACAACAAAACCTTCTGCAGGTGACCAAGATAAACAAAAATATTGGACAAATACTTTACAGTCATTCAATTGCATAGTCATGGAACAAACTTCCATTTTCCCTTCACTCCTCTACCAAAAGTGACAAATTCAAGAAGCAACTAAAAATTAATTTCCAACATGAGTGGATCTGTACTTGTCAGGAAATTACCTAATGATTTTTTCTTCTGTCAATTAACACATATCTGCCTGGTATCTTCCTAAACTGTCTACATATATTACTCTCTCTGCAGTTAGTACCTATGCTATTAAATGCATGTTTGTTGTACTATGTCATGATGTTACCCTGATTTTTTTTACTTTAGGCATTGCTACATTCCTTGTAAATAACCTAATGCAAACCAAATTTCTCAAACATATTGTTATTGCATTCTCAAAATAGTGTACTTTTGATTTGTTTATATTTGTATTGTATATTTCTCTTTGTTTTTGTACTGTTAAGTATCTTACAACTTGAAGTGTTAGTTTTTTTCTTATTTTTTTAATTACTTTCCTGGAGATTTCTCCTCGGGTCTCCACTGAAAAAAGGCTGTCTGGGCCCAGTCGGACTAACCCAGTTGACAAATGCAAAAATAAATAAAATAATAAAATAAACATTGTACTCAGTTATTGGTGTGGTGAAGGCTGAGAACTATTGAGGTATTATGGCCTCTGATGTGGATGTCCTTCACATACTCAGTACTTATGTTACATACAAGGGAGTAGTCAGCAGTGTGACCACATGCTGGCAGACATTCCACTTACCATCTACCCAATGGACACGTCACATAACTATTGGTCTGATTATAGGGTGTGATATCCACATTATACTTGGGTTGTATGTTTGTTTTCCTGACTTAACAAATCCCCCCATGTTTTCTTGTCATTGCAGGTGTTGTCATGGCAGTGGCAGCAATCTTTAGTGTGTGTTAATACAGTCTGTGTTATACTAATATCACAGTTGAAGTCACTGATTGCTCACAATCCGTAGTCCTTCAGGCAGCTGTTTTAACACATGATGTCCATCACTTAACTAGTGGACAGGAAAGGGCCTAGCAGACACCCCTAATGTATGGACCTGATCACTGGACCTGAGATATAGGTCAGTTTACAGATTTCAGCATAGTTAGATTCCACGTATGTGATACACAGGTTTACTGATATAGCTGTTTATGGCCACA
Organism: Protopterus annectens; assembly: GCF_019279795.1. Lineage (NCBI taxonomy): Eukaryota > Metazoa > Chordata > Ceratodontiformes > Protopteridae > Protopterus > Protopterus annectens. The sequence goes on along the minus strand of NC_056735.1, from coordinate 634,923,609 downwards.
TCTGACAGTGCTGATTGAATACCTCAGTGTGGATTTATGTCAAATGCCTTGACCTGGTCCAGTTGCACGAGTGTCGAATGAGGTTCGTAATGACTGATGGATCAATTTTACCCCTTTACTTGTGACAAACAATGATAATTTTCCCCAGGGGGAATCGGTTAATAATACTAACATAGATAACATAGACAGGGCATTTGTTTTAAAATACAGTCAAATTTCCAGGGAGGTACAGGGAATTATTCTAAAATATTGGAATATTTTTCCCAAATGCCGAACACTTTATACTGCTTCTCTAAACCCACTTTGTTTACATACAAAAGGGGTGAAAACATTAAAACCATTTTAGAAAGAGAAAAGAATCATGATTAGAGCATCAGTGAAACTTCCAAATGGAGAGGAACATTTAGGTGTGAAATGTGCAAACAATGCCCTTATATATCCCAGTTAGAGTCTGAACATATCTACCTTGTGTAAAACACTCCAGGGAGTCAAAATTTTAATTGTTAGTCAAAAGGAGAAATTTATTTAGCTTATTGTTCAGAATGTTTTTTCTTTTTATGTGGGAAGACCAAAAGGTTCCTGAAAGCATGAATAAATGAGTATAATTATGATATTAAGAAGTGGTTAATGATTACTGCACTTTATAAGCATAGATTAAAAATCTACTGGCGATCATTAGCGGACCGGAGTTCCGCTGTGGTGACCCCTAACCAGGAATAGCCGAAAGACACAAATAAGCATAGATTATATTGTAAGTTTAGTTAATTTCTGTTTTGGGTGATTGAACAAGTTGATCAGAATCCAAGGGGTAGACAATAGGAAACTCTGCTGGAATACAGAGAGCTATTTTGGTTAAATGCATGCCCCCACTCTGCCAGGATTAAATGAAGCAATTTTCCTAGAACCTGTATTAAAATTAAGGGCAGTGAAACTTTACTGAGTTTTTCTATTAATTCATTGTGAGTTAATTTCACTGAATGGTTTATAAATGTTTATGGGCAGGATTCACAAAGGCTTGCACGGAGTGTAAGAGACGTGTAACACTCCATGCAAGCCTCGCGATCCAGGAACAGCCCGAAACTCCGTGTAAAAGACCAGCTAAAATGTCTCTTACACGGACTGGGCGTGGATACGCTAAATATCTCACTTGCAGCCAAAAGGCATGCAAATGAGGTAGAGTAGCGATCCACGAAACAGAAAGCAGCCAGTGTAAGAGCCGTTTTAGCTGCAGAAATGTACTCAGTTGACAACTGAGTACGTTTCTGCAAAAATCACAATGGAGCCATGTCAGCTCCAAATAAAGGGTGCATATGTGTCAGGCAGCATGCCAATGGCCAAATATGTGGCCATTGGCAAGGTACCCCGATGCAAATATTAAAAAAATATAATTTTTTTGACGATCGCCAATAATGTAGCGCAGCCCAGAACAAACGGGCTACACTGTATAAAACATAAAAATGAAGGTTATAAACCCACAAATGTGGGTTTTATACAATACATGGAATGACAATGCAGGGACCAGCAGACCAAAAACAACATGGCCACCGTGTAGTGGTTGCTAAGAGGGGAAGCTGAGTCTAAGACATGTAACTAAGCATTAGTAGGCAATCTGATGTAAATGAGGGTTAGGATACTGAATCCCACAGTCACATAGCAAATGAACACAGTCTGAGTAGTGTAAGAGATACATAAGGGGGAGGAATAGAGTAGGAGATAGGTGACATCACAGGGGGGAATGGTAGAAAGAAATGCAGTTCATTGGAGGTCAGTGTTACATGGCAGATGACAGACACAGATCATGGAAAGAGGAGTGCCACAAGATAAGCATGTGAAAGTCAAGAAATGGAAGGTGTACACTGTTACTTACACCAAAGTTTCTTGCTGGGCGTGCAGGCGCACGTGTGCGCCCCATGAAGCGCGAGTAGGGCAGTGTGCACATGTGTAAGGCAGACTGAGCATGTGGGAGCATGTTGGTAGATTTGTAACACTGTTTCCGCTGGTGTGTGCGCGTTTTAACCCAAATAGGCAGATCCTGAACTGTGTAAGCATGTGTGCGTGCATGTAAGCCACTGTGAGCGTGTTTCTGCTGGTAATCACACTGCTCCCCCGTGAGGAAACAGAAAGGAAAAAGGAAGCAACAGAATTAGTAGGAAGCTAGCAGGGAATACTGCTGGAGCTAGCAGCTGAAAACAATTAGAAGCAGGCAATTACACAGGCAGAATAGTAGCCCAGCCCAGCACTTAAAACTCTGCAAACAGTAGCACAGGATGTTTCTCTCAAGAGACACTGCAAGACAGGAGTAAGCTATTAGAAGTGAAAACTGAAAAAGCTGAACTCAGAGCAGAAATGCTAGGGGCTGCCATAGCTGTCATAATGAGACATAGGCGACTTGTTGAGGGTGGTGACAATGCAGATGGTGCCAGACAACCCACAGTGAGGAGACGGAGAAGAGTGTACAGGCCCAGGGTCACCTACCATGGGTTACATGAGCTGGAGATAGTAGAGCGCTATAGAGTGGACAGAGAGCTCCTGCAGCAAATAGTCGAGCTGTGCAGGCCAAGCCTCACACACAGAACCAACAGAGGGGAACCCATCCCAGTGGAAACCAAGGTATGTGTTGGCCTAAGAATACTAGCAACAGGTACCTTCCAGAGACCAACTGGTGATATGATGGGGATATCACAGGCATCAGCCTCCAGGGTACTGCACCAGTTCCTGGATGCCATGTCAGCACATGTCGGTGACCATGTATATTTCCCCAATGCCCGTGAGGTATTGGCCAGCAATATGCGTCTCTTCCAGCAAATAGCGGAATACCCTGAGGTAGTGGGTGCAATAGACTGCACGCACATACGCATCAAAGCACCAGCCGGTGAGCGAGGTAGAGCCTACATTAACCACAAGGGCTTCCCCTCCATCAACTGCCAGGTCATGTGTGATGCCCAGGGCATAATAATGAATGTGTGTGCTGGCTGCCCTGGGAGCTACCATGATTCCCACATCTGGCATTTGACGCAGCTGTACTAGACATTTGCCAGTGGGGACATCCCACATGGACACCTAGTGGGGGATGCAGGTTATGCACTGGAGCCGTGGCTGATGACACCCATCAGAAACGCACACACACCTGAACAGGAATGGCATAATGAGGCACACGCACAAACACGTAATGTAATAGAGCATGTGTTTGGGCTGCTCAAGTCATGGTTCCGGTGTCTGGACACATCTGGTGGAGCCTTGCAGTACTCACCAACTACATGTACCCAAATTGTCATGGTATGTGCTATGCTACATAATATGATCTTGTGAAAACACCTGCAGCAGGACCAGCATAGAGCTGGGCCAAACAGCCCCCCACCATTGCCAAGGCCATCACAGGCAGAGCATGACTCGGAGGAGGAACAACCTGAGCCTGCCCCAGTAGGCAGAAGGAGGCATGCCCAGTATGCCCTGGCCTTGGCAAAGAGGCAATGCATAGCACATACACTGGCTCAGTAGGAACCCTGGGAATGATACCCCTCTGACTCACTCAAATAATAACAGGGATGCCTAAAATGACATGACCTGCTCACAAACATGTACAGGGAGTGTAATATGTGCATCCGACAGAGGCAGCCCTGCAGCACCACCTGAGGCATGAATGCCATGTGTTAAGTAATGTAACACCATGTACTATATGCACACTTGAGGACCCTGACTAACATCCACCCTCATCAAGCATGAAGCCACAAAATAATGATGGGATGATCAATTGCAATAACTGGCTGAAGTAATGCAGTTAGTCAAAGGGGAGCCAATGTGTTTCAGCCTGGGAAGACATGCTGAGCATGACATGATGCACCACCTGCTAGGGGTGGCATGTACCTATCAGTCCAGGCCCCATGTCAGTACCCACAGCGTGCCCTGAATAGGTAAGTCTCAAAACACAAACCCACCTTCATAGGTACCACAAGGGATAAGAACCTAGATGTAATGCTACCCAATGCCAGAAGTCTAAACAGCAAGATGCGTGCAGTGTAAATGCACACAGTATGGAGAATGTTGATATCAGTCCTGTAATAGAAAACTGGGTCAAGGCTCACATCAGCACCCTAACACTACCAGGTTACACCTCATACTGTGCTGTACAGCCTCAAAACATGGAACAAGCTACAAAAGGAGGGTGACTAGCAATAATTGTCAAGGATAACCACACCCCCATGTTGGTACCACAACAAGAAGCAGCATGGATTAGCCATGGTCAAATACCAATGGCTAAAACAGCCTCCCAGTATATAGCCTGCTGCAGACTACTGTCCTAACACCAGGAACTGTACCTGGCCTATGTTGGAATACATGAATATATCAAGCCCCCCAAACCACATTATATTGGTTGACTGAAAATACCCAGACATACACTGGGAGCATTATACTAGCACCAACACAGTAGGAGAAAAGTTCCCAGAATCCATAAACCAAAATGCTCAGGAACAACGTACCATTCCCACAAGAGGGGTAAGCATACTGGATGTAATAATCAGCAACATGCGTACTGGATGGCAAGATGAGCAGTGTATCCCTCACTGGTAAGACCAGACCATAAAGTAATCACACCGGATATACACATCCTGACCACAGTCCCTGGCCAGAAAACCACAGTGAAAAACATGTATAAAGCATAAGTTGCACCCCTCCAAACTGATGTGGAATCCACTAAAGGCCCTGTGCAGGTGCAGAATATGGGACACACCACAGAACATGTTATACAGGCATTCCATGAACACAGCCAGGAATGCTTGGATTATGCAATCACAAATAACAACAAGACACAATGCCATACACGCAGGCATCTGGCATGCTGGATTCCAGCCATTACCAAACCATGCAAGAGAATGAGGAAGCTACTACATGATAGAGCAAACATAAAAAGGGAAGTAATCACTGATCAGTAGTATGGCAATAAAATATGTCCACACATACAATCCACTAAGGCCAGCTACAACAAGTAGAATCTGTGAATCCTGAGGCAATGTTACACCTGCCCCAAGTACACAGACAACCCTCAACTCCCCCCAATAAATACAAATATATGTGAGAGATGCAACCATTTATCCAAACCGGAGGCTGAGCTCCCCCAACTCAGTACTGTCAAAACTAGTCAGGAGGAGAAGGTAACCACATACACCACAAACCCAGTCCCACATAGACCTATCACAACTGTAAACCAAACACATAAACACAGAAAAACATTCTAATTACAAACACACCACATCAACAGAGGCCTCCAAAGCAGACCCCAAGCAACCACAACCTCCAAACATAGCACATGCAACACATAGTACACAAAGCTGGTGTGCCAAACAGTCACAGGCCAGAAGGAGAAACAACATGCCTGATACAGTTGTAATAGGTGTCTGTATAGGCAGACACACTGCTGTCCCACTCACCAGACTGAACAAGGGAAAGGGTACAGTAAGCTGCCTGTAGGCTGCCACAATATGCCACATAACACAAGTACGCAGGTCACCCCAAAGCAAGCAGAAATATGATGCACTCATTGTCCATGCTGGTGTGAATGACCTGAGATGTACCTCCCTGGACTACATGAAAAGAGACATGGATGAGCTCTCTGAGTATGTACTCCAGGCCGCTATGACACTGGCCATTTGCAGCATCCAACCCTCACCAAGAATGATGCCACAGTACAAACACAGAATGATCAGCTTTAACAGGTAGCACAATTACAGATGTCAGTCCAAGAGGGTCTAATGTCTGTCTGCTTGAGATGTCATGCATGACAAGCCATGCTGCTGTTCCAGGGATGGCTTGCACCTGTTACCCCTGGGCGTCTGGATACTGGATAAGGCCTTTGCCTCCTCCATAGAGCCGTACGTAGGCAAGGCCGAAAAGACTAACCCACCACCCTAGAAAACATAAGTGGTAAGAAACATAAGGGTAATGCTGACCAATGCCAGATGTGTAAACTGCAATATGCATGCTCCTGAGGCACTTCCCAGTATGGAGAACATCGATGTCTGTGCAGTGACAGAAGCCTGCTGCAAGCCTACTGACAGCACACCAGCACTACCAGGTTATACCACACCTGGACCAAAACATCAAAGGAGGGGAAGTATCCATATGCAGCACAGACACCCATACGGCCAGATAACTGACAATGCACGAAGCAGCGGAGACTACCAATGTGCACCTAACTGTAGTCAAAACTGCTGTACAGTCTGTAGCATGTGACAGACCACACTCTCACACACAGGAACCCCACCCAGACATCCTGAAGACACTGGACAGTATGAATGTCCCACCAAATACCAAACAAGGTACTCACAAATTACCACATAGGTGGTAAACCATAATGTATGCAAGGAGTAATCAGGACCTAGGGACACAAGTCGACAGTAACCTGTCATGTGACACTCACAATGCCAATGTGGCTAGGAAGACTGTCTATATTGGACACTGTATCATGAAAGGATTCACATCTACATCAACAGAGGTTACTGTGCCCCTGTACTGTTCCCTTATCAGACCCATAATCTAGTACAATGACTCATATGGGATGTACCGTACCTGACACCTGCAGTGGTTAGGAAGACCTCAAAGGTACCTCACCAAGAGGATAAAGGGTGTCAAATATATGTCGTATGCTGCCTGGCTGTAGACACCCCAGCTGAATGCAGTCACAGACTGCCTACACAGAGGCATTGTATGTCTGTTGTACAAGGCCATGTCCAACACAGGAGTAATGGACATGCTTCACCCCAGGAAATCAAAGCCATTGGAGCTTGAGAGTGACAGATGTCAACCTCAACACATAATGAAATATGATGTGCTGGAGGGACAGATACATAACCCAGAGACTCCCCACACCCTGGAACAGGATCCCAATCCATGTTAGGCAGAGCCCCTCACTGACACCCCTCAACAGGAATATTGCCAAGTGGATGGTTGATCGTAGATGTACACTGGGAGTCTTCACTGTGTCACGTCCAGACAGAGGCACAGTAAAGAAAATCATACATGGCCATAATATTCACATAGCAAGGCGTGAAAGACACACACACACTGGCTAGGCTTACTAATGCCCTAGGGTGGATAGCCTAGTATGAACCTATGAACCTATGAAGATACAAATTGTACAGGACACTAAGGATAATCACAAGGCTTACTCAACTGATGGTAGGAACCATGTTGGGAATTCACAGATATGCTCCGAATCACACAGATATTACAAACAACATACCAAACACACACACATATTGCCAACATACAACCTGACAGGTGCAGTGCAAACCCTTCCCTCCAGAATGCAAAATATCTGTCCCAGCAGACTGCTGGACCCCTGACATTGCAGATGCTGAGGTAACAGCCATCATCTATAAAGCAAAACACACAGCAGCAAAGGTATGAGATGGTGTCCTGGGCTGAGGCCAACATGGACTCCAAGAAGAATGGAATGCCAAATCACACTGCTGCATAATGTCAGCCTTACCACAGGATATGTACCCAAAGAGCAGTGTACAACAACAGTGGTCCTTCACAACAAAGGTGTTGCCTGAATGGATACTGCAAACTACCACCCCAGGATCCTGACAAGCTTGGTCTGCACAGCTATGGAAAGGATCAGCATGTACCGCAGACATAAAGCTATCGAGGACCTACTGACACCGGAACTTACCCAGTGTGGCTGTCGTAAGTGCAGATCCTGCCCTAAACATGTTTGACCCATTTGAAACAGTCATTAAGGTCATCGATGAGCGTAGCTGGACCGTGCAAATGCTTCCAGACAATACCCTATGAGTTCAGTATGGATATGTTCACCAGCTTAAATATAAACCCCTATGTCAGTAGAGGGGTTGCAAACCAGACCAAGGACAGAAGTGACATGGTCAGACATGCTGCATCCATGTCAGACTACGAAGCAGATATGAGTGGCATCCCACAAGGCTTGGTCCTGGGACCTCCCCCGTTCCGTATATATGTCCCATAGGTACAGGCCAGCATGGAAGGACTGTGACTGAACATGTATGCAGAGGAGTACAAACTGCCCACCATATCTGACCCCCAGCTGACACAAGCAACCCACAAAAGGGCCACATAGAAACAGACAACTGGAGCCATAGCCATGTCAGCAAGCTAATTGCAGAAATGTGTATAGAGAACCACCGTGGATATACAGTAAGTGCCCACCAATTACCACACAGGTGTTAACCCATTACGTACCTAACATGTAATGAGAGACCTGGAGACACAAGGTGATAGATATCCTGCATTGGACAAACATGTGGCTGAAGTGTTCGCAGAAACATACCATATACCCACCCAATCATGAAGGTTATCAGATCTAGATAAGGGGAGGTCACTGTGGCTCTGCAGTCATCCTTCATCAGCATCACAATTGACTACAATAGCCCCTGTGGGATATACATCAGCAAACACCTCCATCAACTGTAAAGTCCACAACAGTACCTCACCAGGAGTAGCAAAGAGCATGAACAGATGCCATGTGTTGCCTGATTAAACAAACTGCAGCTCCACACACTGCCATACTGCCCACCCAGAGGCAAGCTGTGCCTGATGTATGAAGCCATGTCCAAGCTGGAATCAATGAACATGCTGCACCTTGTACAATCTGAATGGCAATGAGCTATGCACATGAGAGACCTGAACCCCAGCACTGACATACATAGGACAAGCTGTACTGAATGATCCATAACACAGAAGCCACCACCACTCTTGAGTAAACTCCCAGTACAGGTTAGCCAGAGAGTCACCTATCGACACCCCTCAAGAGGAATCCTGATGAGTGGATGGGAGATGGTAGGTTTACCCTGGGTATCACTGTTATGTCAGAGGTAGACGGAGGCACAGTATACTAACCATAACATATGTCATGGCAAACTCCAGTTACAATGTGTGTCAAAGGACAAACACACTCTGTGACTAGCATCAGAAATGGCCTAGGGAACATCGCTAGTGTTTGCCAATGTCCACCTATGCTGTGGAATACACTACCAATGTTGGACAAGCCTGGTGTAGGTAGTCCATATCTGAACATAATGCAACATGGTCATATGTGCACAACTGGCCCCTAGACAGTCTGTTGTGCTCACTATGAAGATGTCAAGCAGTGATAGGACTAAAGCCCAGGATACTGTCCACCACAGTGAAAGTACTGAACCAGTACACTATACGGTACTACAGTGTTAGGTCATTATGAAAGGATGTTGACAACTGTATGCAAAGTATCTCATGCAATCCCTGCAGGCACAGTATAATCCCTGTTGTGGCAGACACGAAGCAGTTGGCCAGTAAGTACACAACATGACACCCAACACACAACCATAAACGTGAGATATTGTTGAAGTTCACACCCACCCAAATATGTGGTGAACTGCAGAGTTCAACATATGGAAAGCTCACACTGGGCATGCTCGCACACTTTGATAAATGAGGCATATGTCAGACAACATGCCATGGAAAGGCTGAACTGGGCATGCTCACACACTTAGGCCATATCTCCGTTTAGCAGTTGGCCACACATATCTGGTATTTGTACGTGTCATTCCAGGAACAAACCACAACACAGCAATCTGCCCAGTGCACACAGTAAATGACTACAGAGACATAAGTGATATAGTGGATCGCCCTCATATTCAAACATCTTCCACAGATACACAAGTTGTTCATAGGAACAGGGAATGCTATGGCAATAAAGACCTGCAAACAGTTTAACAGCAACAAATATTGTGCATCTGACAATTAAACATATGGGTGTAGTGGTCAGTACTAGGCTGTTTGCCCTAGGGAATGACAGCTTAGCCAGAGTGTGCTTGGCATCTGCATCCCCAGTACAGTAGGCTACTGTGCCACTGTAAAGTAGGTCACATAAGGCAACGTGTGAGGCTAGTGAGCTGTGCCTCTGTCAAGCAGGGGCACAGTGGAGATCCCAGGGTTTGAATGTGCTAAGCCACATCCATGCTGTTGGTGTGTGCTGGAAGAGGGTAGCTGAGGACCTCTAACAGTAAGTGGGCATCAATAACAGACTGAGGGGAGCCCTATCTGCATTGTCTGGACAATTCCACTGTCAACACTGTGTTGTGATGATTATGTGGGATTGAAGTGTCATGCTGGTACTGTTCACATATGTCCTCCCTCTGTGGGCTACAGCTCTGCAATGTATTAGCTCACTCTGTCTGTTGGACGGCTCATATATGGCTGGTGTACACCTGACAGGTGTCCTGTTGTGGAGCAGTCATGGGTATATGTGGGAAAGCATGATCAATTCAAACCTTACACATGCTCATAGAATGCAATTGTCAAGGATTATGCAGAGTGGCCAGTATAGCCCCCCAGCATGGGTCCTTTGAAGTCGTCCACCCCAGTCTTCACAAGTGTAGAGTCTGCTTGTGCTAAATACAGTTTGTTTGCAGTGACAACCTTGCCTGGGGGTGGGGATGGGATATGGATGTCCAGGGAAAGGTGGGTATGGTCAGATTTCAACAATGGTGGTCTACCTCTGGTGTGGAACAGTGAGTACCCATGTTGCAGATGGACAGGTGCAATATGTATTCCCCCATGTGGCTGTGGTGAGTGGTTCTGCCATAGCACATGGACCCACAAATTGTAGTGGCTGTAAGGTAAAGTTGTAGAAGCCTGAGTAGTTCCCACACACAATATGCCTGTACCTGATGTTAACAACTGGAATGGTGTATGTGAACACCTGCATATCCCGGCACTGTTCCCAGGGAAGCAAAGTGTGTGTCCTGGATGTGGGAGTGGTGTTCTAGACTGGTTGTGTTGTGTGTTACAGGTCCTGTGGTCACGAAGCATGGTATAGAACATAACCTGCCAGTGCGATGTGCATATCTGACCCTGAAGTAGGTGGCTGCAAATGCATATATATGCTATCCCCCACCTGACAGGTAGTACTAGATGTACATACCTCTGTAGAAATAAAGATGTCAGCACCCTATAAATACTGCAGGTGCAGAGCAGATGCCCAGTAGTTCAGATAGCGTGCTCTGCTAATGCATCTCCCTCAAGTGCCATAATATAGTTAGGTAGGAGTTTGGACCATGCAAATGCTCAGTGTGTGTGTGTGTGTGTGTGTGTGTGTGTGTGTGTGTGTGTGTGTGTGTGTGTGTGTGTGTGTGTGTGTGTGTGTGGGTGAGCGGGGTTGATGTGTGTGCAAGTCTGTGAGAGGGAAGTGTCCCTTTTGGCAACTGGGAAAACACTCTACAGGATGCACATTCCCCTTTCTAAGCACTGATGATGCCAGCACCCTATAAGTACAGCAGGAGATGGAGCACCTCCCGATAATGCGAATAGCGCACAATGCTAATGCATCTGTCATGAGTGTCCTAACATAATTAGGTAGGGGTTTGAATCCTGCAACTGCCCAGTCTGTGTGGAGGAGGGTTAGTGTCTGTGTAAGGGAAATGTCCCTTTTGGCAACTGGGAAAACACTCTACAGGATGCACATTCCCCTATCTAAGCACTGATGATGTCAGCACCCTATAAGTACAGCAGGAGAAGGGAAACCTCCCAGTAATGCGAATAGCGTGCTCTGCTAATGCATCTGTCATGAGTGTCATAACATAGTTAGGTAGGGGTTTTAATCCTGCAACTGCTGAGTGTGTGTGGAGAGGGGTTAGTGTGTGTGCAAGCCTGTGTGAGTGTAATGTCCCTTTTGGCAACTGGGAAAACACTCTACAGGATGCACATTCCCCTATCTAAGCACTGATGATGTCAGCACCCTATAAGTACAGCTGGAGAAAAAACACCTACCAGTAATCCGAATAGCGCACTCTGCTGATGCATCTTTCTCAAGTGTCATAATATAGTTAAGTAGGGGTTTGAAACCTGCAAGTGTGTGTGTTCGGATGAGGGGAGTTTGTGTGTGTGCAATTCTGTATGAAAAACATGTGCTTTTTGGCAATCAGGAGATCACATTACCCTTTCCAAACACTGATGATGTCAGCACCCTATAAATACAGCCGGAGAAGAGGGACTTCCTAGTAATCCAAATAGAGCACTTCACTAATGTATCCCTCTCACGTGTCGTGCCATAGTTAGGTAGGGGTATGAATCCTCCAAATGGCAAGTGTGTGTGGGGGGATAGTAGGGTGTGTGTAATTGCAAGTGTGAGAGAACAGATCCTTTTGGCAAATACTACAATACACCAGATGCTGCATATTCCCCCAGTAAACACAGGGGATGTCACCACACTATCAGTACAGCCAAACAGGGCTACTTGCCCAGTAATGCCAATAGTGTGCTCCACTACTGGGTCTATTACCACTGTCAGAGCACAGATAGGTATGTTTTGGAAATGCACAACTGCCACGTGTGGTTGTGTCACAATATGAGCATGTGTGGGTTGTTGTTCATAACAATGCATGCCATTACCTAAACCAGCACTGGCAATGCACACATGATGTATGTGTGTGACACATACACATATATACCTGTGACCTTCAGTAGTTACCATGTTTGACACGTGCCTCAAGTGGATAAATGGTATTCACAATGCATAACAATATGACTGTGTCTTACTGTGCAGGGGCCGCACGCGATATGTGCCTATACAGTGTGGGTTGTATATGGTATAATACCTACAGCAAGGGATACACATCTGGTCTGGGCCATATAGTCTACATGTAGTCGATGAACAGGTGCTGCATGTTCCCACCTGTTGTGGGAGTGGTAACATGTTGTTCCACTGCAATTCAGTGACTACATGCTGGGAACCTTTCAGCTAGTGTGTTGTAGCTACAGTAATGCTCACGCACAATGTTTGGCTGGATGCAGTCCAGCCATATAAAGACATTTCTTGAGACTGTCATATTGCCAGTGTTGTTAGGGAGGATAGGTGGTTTCCTGTGTATGGGAGGGTTGTGTGTGCCAGGCTATGAACCAGAAGGCAGTCCAACACACTGTTAGCTGCTCATGGATAGGCCCTGATGCTTTGTGCTGTGCCAACAACCTGGAGGTGTGTGTATCTGTGGTGCCTTGGGATACCACCCCCCTGTCCATGTGTGTTACATGTGTAGGGGACGACAGGCATGGTATGAGGTATAACCTGGCAGTGATGGGTTGCACCTGTAAGCCGTGAATCAGGAATCTGGTACTGCACAGATATTGCAGTTCACCGTGCTGAGGACAGTGTCCAGTGCATGCATCTTGCAGTGTACACTGCTGGTGTTGTGTAGCATCACTGTTAGTGTCCTATCCTGTGTGATACCTGTGGAGGTGGCTATGTAATCCGTGTCCTTCAGCAAAAGGCACTATGTGTGTATCAAAGGGCTTTGCCAATATACAATAGCCCGTGGGTGTCACGTGCAAGCTGCCCCTCGCAAATCATTGTGGCTTCCCTAGCATGTAAGCACACATAGACAGCCATTGGATACCTTATGAATGACATTGGAGATTGAGCAGAATGTAGACATAGAACACCCTTCCTACATATTGTGGTAGCATACCTGGTGAGGGTATGATGGCAACCAAGATCAGGTTCATACTGGCCCGTGCCACATGCTGAGAAATCCCTTCTATGTTCCCTATCATGTAGTCCAGGGAGGTATGTCTCAGGTCATCCATAGTAACATGGTCAATGACTGAGTCATATGTGTCCATGCCTCTGACTGACCTGTATGCATGTGTTTTGTGGTGGACCATAGTGCCCCACAGGCATGTCACTGTGACCTTCACCATGTACAGCCTGTTGAGCGGGACCCCACTGCAGTGGCCAAGAGAGGTACCTGACACATCTGTAGCAGGTGTGTTGTGTAGCCCTACAGGCTGTGAGTGTGTGGCACATGGGATGTGTGTGCCATGTGTGGCATGTGCTCTGTTCTGACGTAATGTATGCCTGTGTGCCAGCTGCGGAGGTGTGTGATGCTCAGGCAGGATGCTATTCTGAGTCTCCAAGTATGCCCCAGTGTGTTCAGATTGCTGTCAGTGTGGGTCTATGTCAGACTGGTATTGTAGTCACTGTAGTATGTCATGCCACCTGACAGGGTATGGCAGTACTGGGTTCAGAGTGCTCAGTCCCCAGATTGGCTATGTGGTGGCATCCCACACATGTGTTGTATGTTCCTGGCCAGGGGAGAGGGTTGACTGCATACATGTGGCAGCTGTGACATTGCCACATGACTCACATAAACCACAACTGGACCATAGAGGTGATTCACAGGTTACCTTTGCACATGCTACCATAGTAGTGTGATTGCCATGGTGATTACCAACACATAGGGCCAATGGGGAACAACATACTGAAGGTGTGTATGTGTGGGTGTACTGCTACTGATTTCATAGCACTGGCATATATGACTGCACACGTGGATAAATGCCAGGTAAGTCATGTGCAATGTGTCACAGGCAACGTACATGTGAACAGGACAGACAGTGGCATTCTGTCATGTGGAAACGACATACGTATAGTACGCTATGCAGATGTCACTAGGAGTCCACAGAAGCTCTGTAACTCTGCATTGCAGGTGGAAGCAGTGTTCCAGGGAACCCCAAGCGAACATGCATGCAAACAAAGCTACAGTAAGCAGGGATGGAAGTAGTCCATTGTACAACAAAGAAGGGGTAACACTTACAGTAGGTAACAGTGCAAATATGTAGGCACTATCAACATGTACCCAGGAATGCACAGATCAGATGTCCATGGTAGAACTGATATTATGTCATAGTTAATTGTGATTTGTATTACATTGGTACTGCACACATATCAACATGCGCAAACATCCACATTGCATAGTCGTTGTGGGCAACTTGCCACCATTACTGTACATGTCCATCATTGTGTATCACTACTTGCATTAGCTTCTCCCCTGTGCTACCTATATATGTGTCTATCTGTTGACATCCTTACCACCAGTATGCAATAATGTGCAGCTGTTACACTATGGTACTTACTATGGGTGTAGATAACAATTCAGGACAGTCATACAGTTACTGCATCAGGCATGCTGGGATATACACACAGTCATATCAGCACACTGTACTGTTACCAACATGATACTAGTAATACACTTCTATGTAGTCACCCTGTGCATCAGCAACATGTTTACCTGTTCCTGCACTGATGTTGGAGATTGCAGGAGGTGGCACAGTTTCATCATATGCACAGGGTGTGAATTAGGTATGCCTGAGTCTGCCACTGATACCACCAATTGACATGTGTGTGCATGTGTGTTGGTGAGGGACAGCAGTACAGGGTGGGGCACTGTTGGTGCAGTGTGTGCGTGTATGTGGTAGCCCTAGGTGTTAACATTTTGCATGTGTGCATGCATGCACACAGTTCCACTTCATGGCTGCCATATACTGGGGTTTGTGGACAGCCACAGACTGCACCTGGCAGGTCATACAGATCAGTGTCTGTGGGCACGGACGGTACCTGTGCCTGGCAGGGTGCTACGGACCGTATCCGGTACTAAGCCAGACTGGGTACTGTCATCAGAAGCGGGAGTGTGTTGACTGGACACAGGTCCCTGTTGGGACTGTCCAGAGCCACATGCACGTGGTCTCCTGGGGTGTTCCGATGACAGCACAGACCCAGCATTGCTGGGGCTGCTTCTGGCACTATGGGGGCATCCGCGGGCCTGTTGTCATCCGCGCTGACTGTCAGCTGCTGCTGTTGCTGGCATACGCCACGTCGACGCAAAGCGTCCACCATTGCCCTGGCTCATGGACATGTGGTTGTGGAACTGCTGTAATATGTCCCCACAACGTCTGTCTATGACATCGGTGAAATTACGGATAGCATCCGCGATGTCACGCATACTGTCAGTCATGGCTGTGCGACATGCTCTCAGCTCCCTCAGACCCTGTCTGGTGTACCTTTCCATATGCGGCTGTGCCTGCATGACAGCCCGAAACATAACTGAGGTTTACAGACCTCTTTGGGCATGTCTGCCAGAGGCAGTATGCCCACGGATGCTCCCACGAGAACCCATGGGCAACTGCCTGTGTGGTACCATTGCAGGACCCTGCCCATGGCTGCTGTGTGGGGAAGCATGTGCCACAGATACCACATTACCCTGGTCAATGCCCACTGTATCCTGTCCATCACCTAGGGACAATGGTGACATAGGATGTACTGGCAGGATGACTGTGCGCAATGATGGGGTTGACAGCTGTGTACTGTCAATTGGCTGACCAATGACGGACCTTGACACACCTTCCTGTGCCATTACACAGATATCATCATTATCAGTACCTGTGGCACCAGATTCAGGTTCCCTGCTGCAGGACACCAGAGCAGCACCAGAACCTGTGGGAGGAAGACAGGAAACACAGTTTACAATGTCTACACAATGTTACCAGTGATGCACTAATGCACACATGCACACATGCACACGTGGACACATGCACACATGCACACATGCACACATGCACACGTGGGCACAGGCACACATGCACACATGTACACATGCACACATGCACACGGGGACAGGTGGACACATGGACACATGCACACATGCATACGTGGACACAGGCACACATGCACACATGCACACATACACACGTGGACACAGGCACACATGCACACATGCACATGTGGACACAGGCACACATGCACACATGCACACGTGGACACAGGCAAACATGCACACATGCACACATACACACCCCGCAGTATACACACAGAGCACTAATGAGTTACACTAGTATTACTAGCACTATCAGGACTATTATAGACATTATTAAAACACACTCACCAGCATGGATGGGCTGCCTTGCTGTAACACCGGAGGGACCTGCAGAAATGAGGAGATTAATGTCAGTGGGCACAACTGTGCCATTGATACTGCATATGATACAGTGCAGTAGTACACCAGTTGCCTTTCACATGTCAGCTGCTGATATTGGCAATATCAAACCTGCACAATTACATACTATGTTGACAGCTACATACCATGGACACACCTTACACATGCATAAACTAACAGTGTACAGAACAGTCAAGTGTACATATGGCATATTACCTGCATGCTCCATGTCGTGTTGCTGTGTGGATCCAGCCTCCATCATGATGCAGGTGTGTTGCTGTTGATGTTCCGGGGCTGGAGCCACAACACTTAGGAGTAGCCCCTCCAGTCTGGTGAGGGGGGATGTGTGGCCACCCCACCTCCTGTGGCGACCTGTTGCCTGTGGATATCCGACGCAGGCTGACGGACATTTCTGATTAAATCACTGCAGTAATGTCGTACCTGCTCATATGTCCTATTATGCATGCCAATGTCATTTACCCTACGGACAAGGTCTTGCCACAGTGCAGCCCTCTCTTGCTGATTCTGGCTGGTGCAGGAAAACAGTATGTCATAATCGCGCACCAGGCTCTGCTGTATCTCTTCATCTTCTGCAGCAGAGCAGGCAGGATTTCGCTGATGCGCCATGTCCCTGGAAGAGAACACAAACAGGATATCAGCAGACTATGTCAGCAATATATGGCACACATACTATACATGATACTCAACTGTAGTGATATACTACTACTCCCATATGTAGCATGTGTGTGTCTCTTGGTGGATACACAAGCACATGGCCAGATATCAGTGCTCAGCCAACACCTGTGCAACAATACCTGCCACATTCCATACAACATAGTAGCATTCCCCATCAGTCAGCACACTGAGACAGGTCCAATGCACAACCTCACTCTGGGGGTTCATACCAAGGTACTGTATGTGGAACGCCATCCACTAGTGTGATCTGGACACAAATTACTCGGCCTGGATATACATATCCCACCACCACCACCACCAGCACAGTAGACTACTTTGATATATATGTGATTAGACAGATATTCACTTGTTAGGACTGACATAGTATCCATGCAGCCCACTGGGCCAGTGGAAGCCACAACCCACACTGCTGACCCCTTTGCGAATGCTTCCCACGGACATCCCAAAGAATGCATGGAACATGCAGACACATTTCTAACCCAGACCCTATGTACAAAGGTTAGGCATCCTGTCTGGTGGACCAAAGCCAAAGGCAGATTGTATAATGATAGAAGGAGGCTACTGCAGGACAGAGCAGATTCACATAAAGGGAAGGCATCTGTGGTCAGCACTGGTAATAAGCTACGGTCTGTCATAACAACATCCATGGCCTACTCTGGGAGGGAAATGGCCATGAACACAATAGATAACCACAAGGCCTTCTTCAGTTATGTTACACATATGGACCATACGCCTCAGATATGCTCTGAGTTACTACACACCTACTTAACATTCACCGAACACACAGATATTGGCAACATTCTGGCAGACAGGTTCAGTGCACGTATTCACCCTCCTTCTCCCCCACACTTAGAAATACTTATCACAGCTGAATGTAACCTCCCTATCATCTCAGACGTCCAGGTGAGGGCCGCCCTCAGCAAAGCAAAACACACAGCATCAATGTGACCTGATAGTACCCCTGGATGTGTGCTACATAAACTCCAAGAGGACATACAACCGCATATAAGACTGATATTTAACCTTGGCCATACTATGGGATATGTACCTGAACATTGGCATAGAGCAACAATGGTCCCACTCCACTAAGGAGGCACCCCTACTGACCCTGGAAACTACCGCCCCATAAGCTTAACCAGCCTAGTCTGCAAAGCTATGGAATGATTCAGTATGGGACGCATATACAGCAATATTGGGTACCTGCAGACACTTGTTCCCAGCCAGTTTGCCTTTGTGATGGGCTGATCCTGCCTTTTGAACCTGGTTGACCTTCCAAAACAGTCACTACAGCCATTGATGAGGGCAATGCAGTCCATACAGCCTACCTGGACTTGCCTAAGGCCTTCAAAACAGTACTCCACTCAGGCATCATAGACAAGCTCATTAGCTTACATGTTACTACATATGTCACATGATGGGTTGCACACTGGTTGACATACAGAATCCATAATATCGATATTGCAGGAGCCATGTCAGACTCAATGCCAGTCACATGTGGTATCCCACAGGCCTCTGTCCTAGGACCCCTCTTGTTTGGCATTTACTTCTCAGATGTGAAAGCAAATATGTGTGGGTTGTGGATGACAAAGTTCCCAGATGACTGCAAACTAAGCGCCATAGTCATTATACCACCACCTGACACACACATCCTACAGACAGGCCTCACTGAAACAGACAACTGGTGCCAGGATCATGGCCTAACACTGAATGACATGTAATGTATAGTCATCCCCTTTGGGTGGAACTACGTGCACACAACATATCACATGGACATACCTATAGATACAGACCTATGACACATATGGAGGGTTCACAGTATGTAGACTATTAACTTGTTACTTTACATTACCTGTGTTTGTCGCAGCTGGTTGCATTACTGTTACTACAGCTTCCTGCTGCTGCTAGCCCAGCTTGGTAGTGACACTGCTGACAGCTTCAACTTAGTTTGTGTAACGTGTGTTGTTGTTTGTGTTCTTATTTTCTTTTTTTTCTTTCTCTCTCTCTCTCTCTCTCTCTCTCTGTCTGCCTCCAGACAGTGCAATGAAAGTATTGCATGTGTGGAGTGTGAGTACAGGATGCTTTTGTAGGTTCATAGGTTCATACTAGGCTATCTGCCCTAGGGCATTTATAAGCCTAGCCAGAATGTGTTTGGCTTTCGCCACCCATTTTAAATTTATTTTGCTATGCCCTTTTTCGAGGTTAGTATACTGTGCCTCTATCTAACAGTGACACAGAAGTGATACCCGGGGTAAACCTATGATCTCCCATCCACTCATCAAGATTCCTCTTGAAGAGAGTCAATGAGGGACTCTGCCTAACCTGGACTGGGATTTTATTCCAGAGTGAAGGGAGCCTCTGGGTTATGAATCTGTCCCTCCAGCATGTCCTATTTATTTCAGTGCTGAGGTTCAAGTCTCTCAAGCACGTAGCTCGATGGGATTTGGATTTTCTGAGGTGCAGCATGTCCATTAATTCCGGGTTGGACATGGCTTTATACGTCAGGCACAGATCGCCTCTGAACAGGTGGTATGCCACTGAGTAGAGCTGGAGTTTCTTTAACCGGGCAACATATGGCATCTGTTTGAGCCCTTTGATCCTCTTGTGAGGTACTTTTGGGGTCTTTCCAGTTGCTGCAGGTGTCTGGTAAGGTACATCCCAAAAGGGGCATTGTACTCAATTATGGGCCTGATGAGGGATGAGTAAAGAGGTATCTGCATAAGTCCATGTGATGGCCTCTGCACCAGTTGTAAGCCAGCATTTGCTAATTGCATGCAGCCAGTTGTGTACTGATTGCAGTTCTCACTGTGATTTCAGGACAGTGCTATAAAAGGGTATGTGAGATAGGCATTGCCCTTTCAGATTGTGAGGGCAGGGACCATGCTGGTATGCTGTGGACACTGTTCTGTGAGTGTAAAGGTTAGTATCTCTCTCATGATTCAGGCTGTGTTGTAGATTCACATTTCTCCATTCCTCTCTCCTGTTTCCTGTAGTAAGTGTGTATGCACACTGACACCTACAACTATATATATATATATATATATATATATATATATATATATATATATATGTAAATATACATACATTTATATATGTACATTAACTGACATTATTACCTACTAGCCACTAACTAGCATGGCTGTTTCTGTTCACACACTACTATTATGGAAATCCACTAGATTTGACAGTAAGTATACATGAAATGCTTTGTGTCCTACACATCCTATATTCCCTTTACATTCATTCCTACTATTACATGATGTATTTATTTTAGCACAATGCTCTTGTATAGCAGTCATGGCTTAGTGGTAGGTCATGCAGACTACTGTTTCCAAGTTCCTGAGTTCGGGACTGACAGTGGGATTTTATTTTGCTTTTGAACTGACTACAGGACCTGTCAATCAGAGTGACTAAGGCACTTTTAAGCAGTTATAACCGGGTTAGCACTGGTTTGCGCGGAGCTCCCGCATGCGCACTGGCGTTCAGCTCTGCGCACACCCGCTTACAACCGCTTAACAGTGCTTACTCTGGCGCACACCCGCGCTATTTTCGTTGAAAGAAATGAAAATGGGGAGACAGGAAAGTGGTGAAAATGGGGTCACAAAGAGGGTAAGACAGTAGGGAAACAAGCTTGGGTTTTGCAGGAGGGATGTAGGTAAGGCCCATAGCTGCCCATTTCTTCATCAGCAACAGCTGTGCATATGTATGTAATTTGGTGTGACATTTGAAACCTTCCACCCCTGAGAGAGGTGTCAGGACAACAATAATACTTGTTGTACAGCCAAATGTAATTGATAGTTTCCATGTCCAGCGGACATGTGTGCAGAATGGGCAGCTATGTATGGGGCGTAATTTTTTTGTGGGTACAGAGTGCCCTTTTTTTTTTTTCAGGTGAGAGTGGTATGTCAGGTGAAGAAAGTCGGTATAGCTGGGGAGGTAGGTTGGGTAGGTCAACAGACAAGACAAACAAGACGCATACAGAGGCGGTGTATAACATGTGTTGGGGGGGTTACACAATTGACGGGGATGGATGTTTGGATATCCAGAGCCCATGAGCCCACAGATGGCAACAGTGGAACTGATATCCCCACCTATGGGCAGTTGCCACTGTTCCTTCACTGCCCAGGATAGGACTGTGCTGGTGGCTGTGTAGGCCGGGCAACAGGCATGCCCGTAAGTTGTGCCACCTGTGCCTCAAGCTGGTGTAGGGACCCAAGAATAGAGTCCCGGATCTCCCTACGCACCACAGTCCGGACGCTACGGAGGGTGAGTGGTGGTTCTCCTCCGGCCACACTTGCAGAGGAGGGATGGGCCCCATTCCCTGCAGCGCTTCCACCTGCAGGTGGCACAGGGCCACCGGAGGAGGGTCCAGACTGGGCACTAGTGCCAGGTGCACTCGCCAGCTGAGGTGGGAGAGGTGGGTCCACTGGAACCCGCCTTCCCTGTCATCCTATGTTTTGCATTATGTCATGACAGTTTGGGTTAGTAACATACAATACCATTTGCAATTAGTTGTAACAGCATGCATTAGTATTCCCATTAACCAAACACCCAGGTATTCACACCATTGAACAGCGAGCATAACACATGCATAATTTGAACAGCAATACACAGTCCAACAACATGCAGGGTTGATTGATGACAACAGGCCATCAGGTTTGGATGTATGAGCAGGGCAAATGCATCAACGTACATGCAAATACTTATGACCCAACAGGACAAATGTCCAGGGGTTTTAATTGTGATTGCACATACCAATTTCACGTGGAATGGATTATATGTGGTTATAGGGTGGGGTGAAGAAAATATTATTAACACCTTCGAATACCAATACATATGCTGTACATTTCTAATAGCTGCAGATATATACACACTACTGTTCTAACTACAGTTTCCTATATGATAACTACTTCAATTTGGTGATAGGACTGTTACTGCTACATCAATATACATTTTATTGTTATTCATACACGTTCATATCTGGCTTTGTTCAGCTACATCATCCTGCTACAGTTGCTTTATATAGCTATAGACAACTGTGGATGTTTGGTATTTCAGACAATCATACTATCTGCATATTGCAGACTGAGAGCAACATATCCAGATTTTGTGATACACATTCCAGCTGCAGCAACACTTTGAACACATTTCGCAGTTTGGTTCTGCTTGTCACATTCATTTCATTCTGTACTGACTGCAGTATACTTTATTCAGGGGTTATTACTACTTTATTGGTGGATTCATAACTCTTTGTCACACTCTCTCACTTGTTTTCTTTTTACTATTCAGGATGGTACTTACTTCTAGGCTTTATTGACATGTTTTACCTGTAGTTATTACAATCCTTTCCAGCAGTCTCACTTCTGTCATGTTTCAGTATTTCAACAGGGATATATTTCACACATGTGATTTGCTCATCTTCTGCAGCTGTACTTTTCAGCCTGCTGCAGGTTGTGTGCTATTATATTACAGGTGGGGCATCTTTATTTCAGACTTTATTTCAGACATTTTCATTTTTCTGTTTGGATTACAGACTGCAACACACTTTTGTAATCAAGCAATACTTGCAAACACTCTTACACTGTTACTTGCACATTTTATTACTTAGTGACTACACTGCACTCTTTTGCTAACTGTCATACTTTTATATTTCTTTACAGTTACTGGGAGAGGATTACTGACCTGCCTGGTGGCGCAACTGCACCAGCCTATTGTCATAGGCTCTGCGGTTCGCAGAACGGACACCTGCAGCTGTGATATAAATGAAGTAATATTGGAATACGCATCTCCATAATATCAGCTAGTTTAATTTCTTACATGCATAATTAAATGTAACTTACTCAGTAGTGGGGCATTGGGCATTTGCCGGGCCTCCTGGATCCAAAGGTTGAATTGGTCCTGCTTACGTCTCTTCAGGTCCGCATGGTGCTGACGGACCTGCTCACCAGTCCTTGGAATCCCTGTGGTACTGGTGAGATCATGAGCCAACCGGTCCCACGCCTCAGCCCTATATGCTCCCCACAGGACCTGGCCCTGCATGAGTTGGGCCTCATGATTGTGGACTAGGAGCCAGACCATATATATGGACTCCTCAACACCCCACCTCTGTGCTCGAAAGCAACTACCCTCACCTACTCCTGACATTCTGGCTGCAAGTTAGTTCTACAATCGTTTATGCTGTGTATTCCCGCCTATGGGGCTTATATATGCCGTTTTTCCCGCACTTATCTGTGATTGGCCATTTTGGAATTGTATCAACTTCATAAAACCTGCTTTGTCATGCTCCACTTTCTATTCATTCCTATATATTTGCTATTACTGCATTTCTAAGTATAGCTGTCATGGCTTAGTGGTTCAGTACCTTGACTATGGTGCATGGTATCCTGGGTTAGAACCTGGCCAGTGCTTTTTATATTTTATAACTGTCTAGACAGGCTAGGGGGTGTGTCTGTGTAAAGGCAGTTTTGTTACAAATTGCTCAACTTTGCCCGTCGGTTAGCTTGTTGGCGCGGCGCGCAGCTCCGCGCAAACGGGTTACGCTGGTCTACGCCTCATTTGGCTGTCAGCCCACATATTACGCTCAGCTCAGCTAGGGGCACACAGTTTCAGCATGTTAAACCACTGCTCACCTACGGGCACTCATTTTACACCTGTTAAACCACTGCACTCACCTTGTTAAACTGTAGCTCAGCTATAGACACATCTGGCATTTTTTTTATTTTGTTATCTCACATTTCTTCAAAATAAATGGCCTATTTCATTACATTTTACATAAAATATAATTTTATATGTGTACATATATGTCAGGGACTTGTTTCGTGCTTATTTTACTAATAATAAATATTGATGTTGTGGGGGCTCGAATCATGACTGCTTGTTCTTCAGCCGACGTCTCTACCGCTACGCTATTGCTTTTTGGCTTACTTTGCATAGTTAGTTCTTATATGCTTTTCCACTTACTGCTAACTGCGGCTGAGCTACGGGCACGCCCGCGCAAACGAGTGCACTCACGGGCAAACATCTTTACAATTTAAAAAAATATATAACATGTTCATTTATATATTTTATGTTCATAGACTGTGGGGGCATGTGTTGTGTTGTGTTTATTCACATTTCCATGGACTCTGTCGTGAGTGTTTACTTTGGGCACTTTTACTCTTCTGGGGGCGTGTCCGCTTGCAGGGCTCGGCCTACGGACACGCCCCCTACTGTCTTCCATGGACCGTGTTAGCCTTAGGTGTGATTCAGCATGCCCTCATGCATATGCATGACATGCTGACATCACACCGTTTAACTGCAGCCTCCGTGTAAGCCTTGTATCTCTTACACGGAGGCTTCGTGAATCCTGCCCTATATATATTTGAAACATGTTTGTATTTTTATTACAGGTATTTTTATCAATACTTATTAAGATATGGATATTTTAAGAATTTATAATTAATGATATTAGTGTATATAATATTTATATGCATTTTTAGATTCATTGTTGTTATTAGTTGTTATTGACTTTTACAATTTTTTTCATTTATTTAAGCATTTGGATATTGGTTTGGTCTCCCTTAAGGGAAAGAAAGTGATGTAATTTGATTTACCAATCCACTTGGTGCTTAGGTTTTAAAAGTGGTAATTGTTTTACAATTTTAGTTCTGATGAAGTCTCTGTTTGAGACAAAAGTGCTTAACCAATATACTATTTTAAACTACTGATTATTACTGTTGTACCTTGTTGTTTGTCTGATTGTGGTCATTGAGGTATACTTTTGGTTATTGGTAAATTTTGTACTTCTACATTACAGCTTTGAGGTTATCAGAAAATATACATGCTGTATTTAAATTTTTTGCTATAGACCATAGATAGGTAATATAAATTCTATATCAGATAAATTTGTGCATCTGGGTAATTTACACATTTGGCTGACATTACAATAACATCACTACAACTACATTAGGTGAAATGACCTAAGGGAAGACTTGCTTGACTTAATACAGCTGAATATGGGGTGGGAGGCTGGCATAATGGTTAGGGTGTTTACCTTACAAACACAAGGTGCAGGGTTTGATTCTCACATGAGGTAATTGGTTCGGTTTAAAATGTCTCACAAGGGCAGTTAGCCTAGTACAAATCTATGAATCTATGAATAAAATAAGTGAATAAAAGAGACTACAGAAAGACATTAAGAACAAAAATGTTAGAAGCCTGATAAAACAGATGAGCACAGTAATCAGGACTATTAAGAGAAATTCATGTGATAGAACAGGAACACAAAGGATATATTACTGTGCAACTAACCTAATAATAAATAAAGTACTACCACAGTACCATAACAAAGGAAAAGGAATATGTAGAATGTCACCATGGAGGTAACAAATAGAGAAAACTATAAATCAATTAAGACAAGAAGTATCAATGTTAGAGGAATATTGAAAAGGGAACTGACCAAAAAGTATTAGAAAGACTGATGTGGTACAAACAATGCACAGTATCAAAACATCCCACGAGTTACATTGTTTCCAATAATGCACTAAAATGTCAGCACAAGCAGAAGGTCATAGAAGGCATGTAGATAAACAGAAAGAAAAAGTGCAAAATAAACAATTTGTTTATGACCCAAAAGGGCCTTATAAAGAACTGGAAAACAAAACAAAAGGAATACCACTTAAAAGAAATAATTACATTTTGATAAGTATTCATAAAGACCCTGTTAAACATAACAAAGATACTGAAGGGACAGAAGAATGAAAGGAAACAGCAAGGAGCTATAATGCAGAGCGTATGAAATGGGATGAAGTAACAGCCAGGGAATCTGAGATAAAATTAAGAAACATTACTAAATGGAAACCCCAGACCATGATGCAGTACCTATCTTTTGGTTAAAGGCATTATAATCGTTACACAAAAATTTAGTCCTGAGTATAGGGTTACCACCTGTCCCACTTTGCGAGGGACAGTCCCTCTTTGGGCAGTTATGTCCTGACAAAAAATTGTAAAAATGGCAAATGTCCTGAAATTTTAGGACAAAATTATTTCCTATATTTTATGTAATAGTTTCATAAAACAGTTATTCTGTATCTAAAATACCTAAATGTTATAAGAAACAGAATAAGCAACTAAAATGCTACAAGAATAAGTTTTTATTTAGGCAAAAAAGTTAAGTTCTAACCTTTGTACTGATCGTGGGTATGTGTCGGCATGTAAAATCTGATGTTTGTATCAAAAATGTCCCACTTTGGCCATTTGAAAAGGTGGCAACCCTACCTCACATCCTGAACAGACACTGACTTGTTTAACAGCAGAAAAAAATTATATTCCCCTTAACAGAGAACCTGCAAACCATCCTAAGAAATATAGGTCAATAACTTGCCTTTCAGCAATATACAAATTATATACCGAAACTGATGCAGACAGAGATCATAGCTATCTACAAACAATAAATTATGGCAATAAAACAAAAACTTAATAAAATAGTCATATGGAATATCATCTACTACTAAACAAGTCATAATGAAATGTTGTAAAAAGAAGTATCTAAATATAGAATGGCTAGATTATAAAAATGCATTTGACACCATCCTACATTCATGTATAGTGGAACCTTTGCAGATGTATAAGAAACACACCACATTGATAAATTGTATCACAATGACTACGAAACAGTTGCAAATCACCTTGTATCTGAGCCATGACTAAGGGAAGGCTATTATCCCAGACATAAAAATACAAAAGGGGATATTCCAGGGTCATTCTTTGTCACCACTGCTTGTTTTGTCATGCCTTTATTAAGTTAAGCTATGGTTATAATTTAACTCCCAGAAATCAGCTTCATTTAAAGACATTTCAACTACTTTTTTTGGATGATTTAAAACTGCACAGTTCTTCAGACAAGCATCTGAAAGCACAATTATAAACAGAAAAACTTTCTGAGATGATAAAAGATTATGCCCTATCCATTTCAGCGCTCTCATCTAAACAGCCTTTTTTTTGCCCTGCACCCTCTCTCAAGGAAGCAAGAAAGTATGTGGTTGACTAAGTCCTGATTGTAAAATTGACTACTTTCTACTACTTGCTTCAGGGGTTATAAAGTAAGCTACGAGCCTGAACAGCCAGCAGCCTTTACTCTCACCTCCTATCTACACTGTATCCAGCTAACCTCCTCTACTTCTTATGAACCCCTCTTTACTTGCTATCACTCCGTCCCTGATTCTAAACCAGCTAGCTCCCTACATACTTACCTGCAATACTAAATCTTACCACTAGGTGGCACCCTAACCCCAAACCTTATCTCCTGCTTTATCCTCCTGTATTTTCCTCTGTAATTACACTTAGACCTGCTCCTATTTTCTCACGCTTTACTTCAACTGTATACTCTCACCTGTTCTCTTTTTTAATCTCATAGACTCCTGATATACCTCTGATCTTTCCCACTCCTGACTCACTTACTTACCTTCAGCTATCAGCATTGCTGATAGTTTATTCTCTAGATTCTCCTTTACTTGTCTCTGACTATTTTCCTTAGGCCCTTAACCTCCCCTCTACCTATCCTCTTCTATCTCTAGGCTCATAATCTACTTCTTTCTCTCTACCATTCCTACATCACTTGCCTTCAGTACCTTCTACATCTCCTGTTTGAACGACCATTAGCCTCAATAGGTGTGGCTTGTGTCCTGCCCCTCCTGACTCTACCTATTGCATACCTCTTCCCCTCCCCTCTCAGCCTCTTATCCACTGGGATACTATTTAAATCCATAGTCCTGCGAGGCACCATCTTTAAATCTTTAATTTCTTCTAAAATATCCCTGGCTGCTGTCTGCTCCTGCCTAAGCACCTTTTTGCCTCTGGCAAGTGTTTTTTTTTTTTGGTATTTGGTAGCCTTGTCTAATACTGGGGTGCATCTGTAAATTGTATGCTTTACTGCAGCTAACATCCTGGCTGCTGTATATATGACTGTGTAGCTAAATGATTTTTTTGTTCCTGTGCTCTGCTGCTGTCTGCAATGTTGTATTCCTCATATTATGCAACTGTAAACTGAATGTATTATTTATATATCATCTGGCTCTTGTTTTAGTGACTGTCTACCTGAATGTCTCACATTTTTTCTGCTGCTGACTAAGTTACTGTTTTTTTTTCTAACTGGTTTCCAAGCCTGCAACGAGTATTGCAACTACGCCACCCACGTGGACCCTGCATATGTTGCCGTTGCTTAGCCACTTGCCTATAAGCCTAAATCAGCTGCCTTAGACTGCTGCTGTTTGTAGTTTCCTTGTTACAGCTGAAACGGCTGCTATTAATACTTATTTTTCTGTTTGCTACTTGTATTATCCTTGTTACGGCCGAAACGGCCGCTATTAATACTTAATTTTTCTGTTTGTTAAAACTGCTAAGTAGCACTATTCCAACCACGTGGAGCTACTTTTTGGCGTATTACATATCCCATTAGTCCGTTATAGCCTGGAATGGCTTTTTTAATTAGCAACACCCTCGTGGAACTGATCTGATAGCACTGAAAAATTATTAAAGTCCGTTCTCTGCCTGGAATGGCTATATACAGCTGCACCACCCACGTGGAGCTAGTCTCAGCATTCTAATGTTAGTAGATGCCCGTACTTAGCCGGGAACGACTATTTTTTGAGTGCACCACCCACATGGAGTCAGTCTAAGAGTGTTAAAGGTATTATTTCCCCTACAGCTGTTCTCCATTTGAGAATTAATGAACCGAGTGTTTTTAGCCTCTCGGCTTTCAAACTAAGCTAATTACTTGGCTCTTTATGCTATAATGATACTAGTTTAAAGCATTTAAAGGCTGGTCTTAGACTGCCTTAGTGAACGGATGTACTAAAAGGCTTTATGATTTACTTAATAACTCAGCAATTTAAATGGATAATTAATCAGTGTTAAAGCCTTCCAGAGTAACTCTTGCCGATATCTTTAGTTTTTTTTTAATAAATTTGCAATTTAAAGGGTTAAGTAATTCTTTGCTAAAACCTCCAGAGCAGCTCTTGCCAATTAACTACATAGGCAATATACACTGCTCCCTTCTTTAACTGATAGGTCTTTTAACCATAAAAATGACAGTGCTGAGGTAAATAGTATCTACTGAGTGCTATCATGAATAACATTATGGTATCTCTTAGTCCTTATACATAGCATATAGACCTAGTGAATGTATTATTTTTTGATTAAATACTAAGCCTTAATCATTGTACTATTGGTGAGAAGGGTGTACTGTAGGTAAGAAGAATATATTTTTTCCCCTCTGGTCCATGGTTGTATGTGTACTTTATGTTAGAATTAGTATGGTATTTTTACCTTCTGTTCCATTGTTTTATGGTGGGTTCTGACCCTGCCTTCTAGTTTGCCCTAACTTAAAACCTGAGATTACAGTCTAGACTCGTGTTTTAAACTTTGCATTGTTTTGATACATTACACTCCATCTACTCTACCGAATTCCATGTATGTACTATAACTTATTCTACTGCATTCTATGTATGTGCTATAACTTGGAGTCAACATGTGGTTAGCTGTCCTACTCAGCCTATTAACAGTGCCTGTGCTACTTTATAACTGTTACAGTACTACAGCCTTACAATTGATTTCTATAGCCTCTCAGAAAAAAAAGCATGTATAGAAGCTATTTTATTGTGTGTCTTTATGCAAGCTAATTATTTGTTAATTGCCATTACTGCTTGATACGTGCTAACCCTTTTCTACCCTCTACATTTATCTTCTCTTTCTCCCTAAAGTACCCAGCTTTCCACTGTGCTGTTCCTGATAGTCTCTAAGATCCTACCTTCCTGGTGACAAAGGACCCTATCTATTTCAGCATTCTCATCTAAACAGCCTTTTTTTTTGGCCTGCACCCTCTCTCAAGGAAGCAAGAAAGTACGTGGTTGACTAAGTCCTGATTGTAAAACTGACTACTTTCTACTACTTGCTCCAGGGGTTATAAAGTAAGCTACGAGCCTGAACAGCCAGCAGCCTTTACTCCCACCTCCTATCTACCCTGCATCCAACTAACCTCCTCTACTTCTTATGAACCCCTCTTTACTTGCTATCACTCCATCCCTGATTCTAAACCAGCTAGCTCCCTACATACTTACCTGCGATACTAGATCTCCCCACTAGGTGGCACCCTAATTCCAACCCTTATCTCCTGCTTTATCCTCCTGTATTTTCCTCTGTAATTACACTAATACCCCTTAGGTCTTAGAAATGCTCCTATTTTCTCACTCACCCTTTACTTCAACTGTATACTCTCGCCTGTTCTCTTTTTTAATCTCATAGACTCCTGATATATCTCTGATCTTTCCCACTCCTGTCTCACTTACTTACCTTCAGCTATCAGCATTGCTGATAGTTTATTCTCTAGATTCTCCTTTACTTGTCTCTACCCACACTGTTGGCCCTGCGGGCTCACTCCACTCCCCTACCCTACCCCCAATTCTCACCCATCACCATCTAACCACACCCTTGCCCTCTTACACTAATCTTAGCCCCTACCATTGTTAATTAACACCAATTCTCTCTACTTTCACTTACCACTTCAAATCTCTCCTACCACACCCTACACCTATTTCCTTACACACTTATACCTCCAAACCTATAACTAGAACCTAACAACGTACCCTGCCAGATGCATACGCTATCCTCCTCAACCCTCTTACAGAGGTTACTCATATTTACACTTCTACCACCCCTAACTTTAGCTTACCTACTAACCTCCTATGAACACCCAGTATATCCACACATTCTCCACCCCAACACACTATCTACCTCTCCTTCTCTACCTATTCTCACTAACCATGTTAACATAACATCCACACCTAGCTATCTACCAGCAAAATTCCATAGGATTACCCACATTAGATATGACTCTCCTAAGCCCAGAAAGTCTCTAACTCTATATAAGTTCCCAAATCTTAGACCTCAAATACTACGCCTCTTTTTGAAAGATGGTGACATTCATCCAAACCCAGGCCCTATAACTACTACTTCCACTCAACTCCACAACCCTGACACCCATCCTATCCATTCTTTTACTAAACCACTTAACTCACTGATATTAGCTCACCTCAACATACGTAGCCTTAATAACAAAGTTGCACAACTCCATGGTCTCCTAGAAGTCTACTCCTTTGACATTCTTTGTTTAACAGAAACTTGGTTAAAACCTTTAACTAAAGACAGTGAAGTCATCCCACCTGGTTACAATATTTTGCGACTTGACCACACAACCAAAAAGGGTGGCGTTGTAGCTATCCTTTTTAAATCCAGCCTATAGATTACTACCTTCGACTTTATACCCCCTCAAGTCCCCAACACTGAAATTCTTATTACCAAGCTTCAACTTAACAAATTCAAATCCATCTATATTATCTGCACCTATCTTCCTCCTGGTAATAACATTGCCACAATAGAGGATTTCCTCTGTTGGCTATCTCAAAATCTGCCTCTAGAAACCATAATCCCAGGTGATTTTAACACTGATTGGAAGTGTTTGAGCAGCTGCCACCCTACAAGCCACATAAACCTTTTTGTTTTTTCACAAACCATTACCTGCCCTAACAGGATAAACAAGCCTAATAAGAAAGAAAGTACCTTAGATTGGATTCTCATAAACAGTCATCTCCAGACATATGAATCTTGTACCCTCCCTGATGATGTAAGTCACCACTCATTAACCTACATCATCAGGCATAAAACCAATCTACCTAACCCAACCATATATAGAACAATTAGAACCAAGAAAAACTTCAACCCTGATCTCTTCCAAAGGGAACTAAGAGCATGTAACTGGTCTCCCTTAAAATACCTCTCAGTGGAGGAAGCTGTCAATTACTTTAACTCTAACTTCTTAGCCATTCTAGACTACCATGCCCCAATGCACTCTATAAGAATGAGAACTAAATCTGCCCCATGGCTTTCAAAAGAAACCAGGCAAAAAAATCAAACTCAGAAATAAATGCTGGAACAAATCTCGATCAACTAAAAACCCAGTAGATCAACAAAACTTCAAGCAACTAAGAAATAAAACAAAAAAGCAGTACTATCTGACAAAAGAAACTACTACCTACAATTCCAACAGACCCAACATAATCAACCACAAAAATTCTGGGAAGGTATTAATCAGTTATTACACCCAGGTCAATACATCACACCAAACCCACAAGGCACAGACCAAGAGAATCCTAAACTGACTGCTAATACCTTTAATACCTATTTCACTGAGGCCATTCAAAACCTTGCCAGTCAGCTATCCACTCAAGACTTACCTATATCCAACTATATCACTAACCCACCCCCTCCATTTCTCTTCCAACCAGTCCCAACTGCATATATTCTTGCCCTCATCCAAAAACTTAAACCATGCACTCCTTCAGCTGACCAAATACCCGCTGAATACCTACAAAAGGCAGCCAAATCTATTGATTAACCCATTTCCATTCTTATCAGTAGAACAATCACTGAAGGACACATCCCTAGCATATGGAAGGTCTCCCATATTATCCCCCTTCATAAGGGTGGTAAATCCACTGAATTCTCCAACTACCGTCCCATAGCCCTACTGTCTCCCCTAGCAAAGATCATGGAAAAATGCATCCATAAACAATTGCTAGACCAGCTAATCCATAATAACTTACTTTCCAACTCTCAACATGGTTTCAGACCTTCACACAGCACTACTACCGCCCTTCTTTCTTTCACTCGCTGTATCAACAAAAAACGAAACCTTAATATGCTTTCCTCTGCACTGTTTATAGATCTATCTAAGGTGTTTGATATGGTAAATCACCAGTTACTTATAAAATTCCTTAAATCTCTGTCACTAGATGCATTAGCTATAAAATGGTTCCAATCCTATCTGGATAACAGACAACAGGCCGTGCAATGGCACAATATTCTATCCACCCATCTACCCATCAACATAGGGGTCCCCCAAGGGTCCATATTAGGACCTCTCCTATTTTCTATATTTATCAGCTACCTTCACCTAGCAGTCCCCCAAGCTTACATGCATACAATATGCAGATGATTCAACACTTATATGCTCAGCCACATCAATATCTGAACTTCACTCTCTTACCCAAAAGGTCTTTAACACAGTTGAACTATGGTTTACTCAACGCTGTCTCCTTCTAAACCCCCAAAAAACTAAACTCCTCCTTTTCATTCCTACTTGTAAGTATCCCCAGTAGACTTCACAGTAATATCCAATAACAGTACTCCTATATCCCCAGACCCAACTACCAAACTACTTGGTGTCACCATAGATAACAACCTTAACTTTGACACCCATATTAATAATACCTTAAAATCTGTTAATAGAAAACTGGGCTCTCTCTACAGGATCAAACCCTTTCTCTCTCCTGCAGTAAGACTAACTATTGCTCACACTCATCTAATTTCTACTTTCCTCTATGCCTCAGCCATATACACCAATTTCTCTAAAAACAACCTTAATAAAATGGAAAATGCCTACCATAGCATAGCCAGATTTGCTACAGGTAAACCTTTTAGAACCCACCACTGTACTAACCTGAAACAACTAGGATGGTTTGAATTACAAAATCAGCTTAAATTCCACCAACTTATCATTGCCCACAAAACCCTTTACCATCCTACCAATACCCCTATACTATCTATACTCATTATCCCCTACAACAATGTAAAGACCTTGCGTTCATCAGATAGACTTCTTGTAAATATTTGTAAGTCAAACAACAGGGTTGGAGACTCTCTTTTCTCTAATGCTGTTGGAAAATCCTGGAACCTTCTTCCTAGTGAACTTTCTTCAATCCCCTCTATATCACTCTTTAAAAACAAACTGAAACTTTTTCTCAGAACACACTGGTTGTGCCCCTGTACCAAACCTGACTGATCTACCACCTTTCTTATTTGGATCTACCCACTCTCTTCTTCTCAATTATGCTTGTTCCTTTTCTTAACAAACTGACCTTGACCTTTCTAAATTTTTTTTTACTTACATCCTCTTAATTTCTTTAAGCAGACTAGTTATTAACTTTTATACTGATTATTACAGCTCCTACTTTTTGTTTTCCTTCTCTATGTCAGCCTGTTTACCAACATATTATCTAACTCAGCTGCAATCTTTTTATATGTTGTATTGCAACTACATTTGTTGTATTGCAACTACATTTGCTTTGTATTAAGTATATTTGTATTTTTAGCTCTATTCTATGAACAAACGACCACTGTGATTACTCCCTGTTTTTTTTTTCTCTTGAAATGTTTAACATAAAAATTAATCTTTGTATAATGTGATTATATTTTTACTTCCTCGTAGCTTATCTCCACGGGTCTCTACTGAAAATGGACATATATCCAGTTAGACTAGCCCGGACAACAAATGTAAAATAAAAATAAATAAAAAATATGTTATATTTATAAAAGGAATGCTGTAGCACTGAGAAAATATCAGCCTAGGACAGGAATGTGATATAAAGGAACTTTAGCAGGAACAAGTATATACATATTTGGGAATAGACGAGGGGTCAACAATTAAGCAAAAACAAATAAGAAAAAATGTCAGTAAGAAATACTTTAGAAGACTAAAACTAATATTGAAAACTGCATTGATATCTAGGAATAAAGTTCAAGCTGTGGATTAATTTGTTCTTCCTGTTCTAACTTACACAACTTCTTACTTAACTAACTTAGTGTAAATGACTGCTCCCAAAAACTATTGAATCAGTTTGAAATGAAAACAAGAAAAACACTCCATGCTCATGTAGTGATATATAAAAAAAGGGTCTAGTAACACTTTGAAGGGGTATGGAACTCCTCAAAGCTGACTGCATGATCTGCAGTTGTAGCACTGCATACATATCTGCTAACCTCCTCAGATCCAAACATAGTGAAGGTTCTAAAGCAAGAGGATAAGAAATCTAAGATGGCATCTTTGCTGAGTACAGCAGAAGCATTTTGTAATAAAGTGAGAATGAAAATCCAACCAGAAGCAGACAAAAACCAGATAGCAAATTGAAGTGCCATAAAAGAAAACAATATAAGAAAAAGGATCAGATGAAAAGGGAAGAACACTGGAAAGTCCATAAATATAATGAAAAGCATAGAGAGCTTCTGGAACAACCGTATGTTAACCAATATTTGATGCAGGAATGGTGAAAGAGAGGTGAGTTAAAACCAAAATATGAAAGTCTAATAATGGCTGTTGGTAGCATTTTAATACTGGGTAGCAAAACTTAGATCAGGACCAAGTAAACTGATAAACATGCAGGGCAGTGTGAAAGAAATAAACATATAACTTTTGAAAACACCAAGACTTGGAGAGGTGTGGAACTGTGAATAACTAGCTTTTCAGTTCTTTTATCCAAGACTTGGAGAGGTGTGGAACTATGAATAACTAGCTATTCATAAAAAGAGAGAATTAAATTGTTTTAATTATTTGAGTTCTGCTTAAATATTTGACTTGCACTTAATGGCTTGTTTGATATATTACCTTGTACTTTTTCTGCTCTGTTCCATCTGTTTGGATTTTAAAATGTATTTTGGCACCCTAGTCTTGTTTATTAACATTTGTGGGAAGATTGTGTTTCTACGTTATTCTGCACTTCTATTTCCAGAAGTAGAATTACTTCTAAAAGCTATCTATTTGTATTTTAAACCCTGCTGGGCCATGGTCTTGTAGTTTAATTCACAGTGGTGGCAGAGGTGTGTACTCCTGCAATATTTTGAGCCTTAGTCACTTATTATTGCATTTTTTTCCATAAATATTGTTACTGGTAAATTTCTGCATAGTCTGGTGCCTTAAACCGTAGTAGAATGTCAATAGTGAGAGAATTGTCCCTGCTCCAGTTTGTGCTTCAGTGTTTTTACATTCTGCTTATGTTTTACCTGCTTAAAGTTGCATTCTGTGCCTGCCCCATCCCGAACTAACACATTACGCTAAAGTGGTTGAAAGAGCTCCAATATTGCTTTTATTTGATTATATGCCTCTCTAGCTAGCCTGGTTGGTTTCCCCACACCCTCTCAACCTTACTGCTGGTGTTGTTTTATAACAAGGTTGTGTTAGTGGCCTCCAGCCCTAATGATAATCTAATTTCCAAAGTCCCTCCCTCACTTCTTTCATTGTTATAGACTGTTGTATAAGCTATTTATGTACTCTTCCCGCTAATTGTTTTCCACAGATTCATGATACTGAGTGCCCAGGCAGCAAACCAGTATTGCTCATGAGTACACCTTCTTTACTACATATTGTCACCTGCTCAGTTTCAGGAGCTCAGCAAAGCTTGGAGTTCTAGCCTGCATTCTAGTGGTGTTTTACTTGTAACTAGTTCCATCCAGGGAAAGTTAAAATTTGATTGCTAAACCGAATTTAAGTAATTTTGAGTGATCACCACTGTTTCCTGCTTTTATATGTGCATTTCTCTGATTGATTTATTTTAAATATTACTATTCCTTGCACTGCTACCACTGTAAGACTGTCTTGAAATTGTATTTGGCATGAGATTTCCATCTAGTTGTTTAAGTGGTTTGTGGTAGCATTGCAGTTGTGCGACTCTTCTACTGTGTTTTCACATTATGAGGATGTGGTTTATTCAACTTGTGGCAGAAACTGTTTGCCTGGACTTTATATGATGAGCAATACACAAAAGGACGCATAATATAGTAATTTTATTGGCCAGAGTGCTCATTAGTTAGTTTTCTTTTTTTCTGTGCTGCTTGAAATTTTGCACATTTGCATGGGATGGCAGTACCTTGTACAACAGCAAACACCTAGAAAGAATTGTTCTTAAAACTGTACCCTGTAAGCAACAATATAGTGCAAATACCTTGTGTGCCAACAAGCTTAGAGTAGCTAGTTGTTAATCAAGTGGCAATACCTAGATATTTAGTTGAATTCAGTATTGTGTAAATATTAAAGTTAGTAGAATTTAATACTGCTTAGCACAATCTGCTCCAATAAAACACCCAAAACACCACTTCCTTGTAGCTCACAAATCAAAGGACTGGACAGTATGGTGATGCAATTTCCTGACTTCTCTGTAGCCAGCTAGGTGGATATGGTCATCTTGAGATAATGTAGCAATTTTCTCATGTTTACTGACAACCACTTAATCCTTAAAGAAGCAGACACAGCATGCAAAATGTGCACTTACACAAGGACACTGTAGGCTAATCTCTCACATTCAAGTGCCCATCAGCTTGTCAAACACACACACAACACCCATCTCACATAGTACTTAACACACATAGAGTAATGTATGCTACTTAAAAGCAATCTTCCTAAACAGCAAAGATTGCCTAGATCACCCATTGTCAAAGTTATGACTCCGCAAGCCCAAAGGCACTCAGAACAAACAACACCTAACACAATACATACTGTCAAGCTGAGTGGAGCCCCAAACAATAAGCCCCTAAGGAAGGCAAAAAAACTTCCCAGGAATCTCTTCATAGGGGACTCCATTGTAAGATATACTGAGTCCCCTCTAACCAGGTTGAGCAAGGAGAAGATAACTGGTAATTGCTTATCAGGAACCAGAATCTGCCAAATCACACATGCATTCAAGTTATTACTCCACAGATACCAACATGATTCCATCATAGTCCATGTAGGTGTAAATGACCTGAGATGTACCTCCATGGACTATATGCATAGAGACATTTTGGAGATTTTTATACTGTGTGTCTCAGGCTGGTACGAGCCTACCATTGAGCAGCATATTAACATCACTAAGGATGATGCCGCAATATGAACAAAAATAATTGATTTCAACTTCTGGCTGATTTTCTGATGTCCTTCTAATGAGATCCAATAGTTGTCAGCTTAGAAGGACATGGCCAGCAGATAGCATTGCTTTGCCAAGGATGGTCTGCACCTTTTCCCTCTAGGCTTTCAAATACTGGCTAAAACTTTATCCACCATATAGTGCCTTTTTTAGGTAATGCCTAAATGACAAACCTACCAACATAGCAAATTCAGCTCAACTGAACCTCAAGGTGTTACTGCTGAATGCCTGGAGCCAAAACAAAAAAATACAGTCCCTCAAGCCTTCCTCACACCTGAGAATATAGACATCTGTGCAGTTACTGAGACATGGTTTAAAGTGTCAAGGAGTACCTCAACAGTGCAAGGTTTTAGTGCCTTCCATACTTTTACAGCAGTAGCTGCAGAGAAAAGGTCTAAATATACATCAATAACAAGCATACATTTAGTGTGATCAAACAGGATGATGTGCTGGAGTTCCTCCATGTGTAGATCACCATAGACAAAATCCTGTACCATATCCTAGCCAGCTATAAATCACCCTCCATGCCCAAAGAAGTTTGCAATGCATACATAAACCTACTGGAATCACTTACCATCCAACCTAACACCCTACTCATGGGAGACTTTAATTACCCCTTTATAGACTGGGAATCCTATACAGCCTCACATCTACAGGCACAGAGATTCCTGGACTTTGTAAATACAAACCTCCCTTGACTAAATAGTGAATACACCCACTAGAGGCTCCCATATACTGGACCTTGTGCTTACAAATATGAGTGAATGCTGCACCCTCCCCACTCATCATCCTTGGTAAAGTCCAGCCATAATGCTGTCTCCTTCAAAATTAAAATCAACTCCATAATCCCATTAAAACCAGTAACAGTTAAGAACTATTCCAAGGCAAATGACCTTTTATTAAGTAATGAATTGTCAAAATTCAGTGCTCCTCCAAACCCAGAGAACACAGCAGCCTATGATGAATTACTCTCAAAAACTCTGTATAACCATGTCAGTGGCTGTGCAGATGCTGCTGTATCTGCCAGAAGTAAACCCAGGACTAGCCCTGGAAACAAACCTCCCTGATGACATCTTAAATTAAACAGGATATACAACAACATGAAAAAAATTATGGCAGAAATCAGGAATGGTAATTCCCATAAAAATAGAAACTCTCTTATTAAAGTAAATAGGCAACTAGGAGGGCTAATTAGGTAAAGCAAAGTGAACTTTGAGGTTAAGATAGCCTCCCAGGTGAAAGATAATCATAAGGCCTTCTACAGCTAAGTCAAAAACCACAAGGACAGCACACAGCAATGTGCTGAACTGGTGGATAATGGTGTCATATTCACTGAGCCTGGAAATATAGCAAACCTGTTAGTGGACAAATTAATTTCCAACTTTACCCCACCGCTCACCCCTAAACATCCCCTCAAAAATACTCTCAAACATAACCCCTCTAGGTATAACTAGGGAGAATGTACTGGCTGCAGTCATTAAAATCAAGAACATAGCCTCATTGGGCCCTGACAGCATCCCAGGATGCCTCTTGAATAGTCTAAGATATAACTTTTCAGGACCCTGGGGTCATTATTTAACTATGGTCTTAAAACAGGCTTTGTGCCACATGACTGGAGGACTGCAACAGTAATCCTCCTTCATAATGGAGGACCATCAAGAGATCCTGGAAACTTCAGCATGTACCTGACCAGGCACATGCAGCAAATGGAACATCCACAAAGTTTCCTTACAAAAAGAATGCAGGATTAAACACAATGTCCTATGCTTATCACCTCAAAGCCTTTATTCGGTATCATACAGACTTCTGAGAAATGATATTTCCCTGGTGTACAGGGCTTCCCAGGATTCTGTTTTGATGACCCTTTTGCACATTCACAAAACAAACAGCATCAAAACTACTACATTAAAAGACCTAAACTTTGCTTTCAATATAAATAGGACACAGTGGAGACACAATTATGTTTCTGAGAGAGTTCCCATTCTGTGGAACAGATTCCCCATCCATGTGAAGCAGAGTTCCTCCCTATCCCTTTTTAAGCTAAACTTGGAGCAATGGATGGGTAATTGAAAATTCAGTCCGGTCTTGCTCCTGTGTCACTGATGGACAGAGGCAGTCAATAAATCACCACCTATATCAAGCAAATTAGTGAGTCACTTCGGGGTTGCACGGCTAGGCTTATAAGGGCTCTAGTGGTCATTAGCCCAGTATATACCTATGAACCTATGAGTCTATGAACAAATAGCATCTTCACAGTAAACAATCTACTAAGTGCATGTTATTGAAATTGAATGTGACAGACTACATTTGTGTACGGATCAGAGTCAAAACTATAAAATTTAAAGAAACAAGGGATACCGATATCTGTTAGTGCAGAGTGTTTGATGTGGGGGGGGGGTGGGTTACTTCACCTTGTTACTCATGCATGACTTACTAAAACTCCAACAACTATTAACTCTCCCCAGAAAAGGTACTAACTTACTACTAAATATAAATCTAAGAAGCTTTGTGAACAAAATTCTAGAATTGCATGCCACCCTTGCTCTATATACTCCAGATATGCCCCTTATAACAGAAACCTGGCTAAAACCAGACATCTCTAGCAATAAAATACTTTCCCAGGATACAATATACATAGGCTAGAAAGACAACAGAAAAGAGGTGATGGCATCACTTTTCTATGCAAAAACAATCTCAATTTAGAAACTTTAGACCTAACCATCCCAAAAAATTAACAACACTAAAATGCTGTTTACTAAACTAACCATTAATCCAAAGAAACATCTGAACATACGGGGAGACTACATCCCACCTGGGAACATTCTGACTACTCTAGAACACATCCTGTATTGGACAGCAACATCCCTCCATCATGAAACAATTATAAGAGGTGACTTTAATGTGAAATCTCTCTCCTGTAGCCCTCACACTGACCACATTAACCTACACAGTTTCTCACAAACAATCCAAACTTGTACTAGAGTAGACAAAACATCAAGCAAACATTCAGTCTTGGACTGGATCCTTACAAACAGACCAAATGTATCCCTACACTTTTGGCTGTCTCCCAGACAGCCTCAGTAATGACATTCCAACATACATTCTCTGAC
Source organism: Protopterus annectens (assembly GCF_019279795.1). Lineage (NCBI taxonomy): Eukaryota > Metazoa > Chordata > Ceratodontiformes > Protopteridae > Protopterus > Protopterus annectens. The sequence continues at coordinate 634,882,266 of NC_056735.1, read as the reverse complement.
ACTGAATACATCCACAAAAAAATTACCACCAAATCTAAGATAAAAAAAAAAAAATTATTCCCCAAGACTTCATAACTAGTTTAAAAAATGCAACTGGGCACCACTCAAAAATCTCCCTTTAGATACTGCAGTTGAATACTTTAACTCAGACTTCCTCAATATCCTAAACATCTTGCTCCCCCCAGAACAATAAGGATGAAATCCAATTACGCCCCCCTGGCTAACCAAACAAACAATATCTCTGTTAAAAACTAAAGATAAGGCCTGGAAGAAATGCCTCAATGACAAAACTACAATTACCAAACAAACATATCTAGAACTACAAAATAAATCTAAAAAAACATATTAGACAGGACAAAACAAATTACTATAACAGTATCCAATCAAAAAAATCAAAGAAACCCACAAATATTTTGGGCTGCCATAAAGGACAAACTAGTACTCCCTCCCCAACACTCACTGATACTAAAGGCAGCATGACCTCACAATTTAAAAGATACTTCACCGAATCCATACTAGCCCTGACAAACAATAATTGCTCTTCCCCTACGCAGACTCACATAGTACCCACACTTGATCCCAATAACTTCTCTTTCCAACCTGTCCCAATAAACACCATAGTTAAATATATTAAAAGGCTTAATACTATTACATTTGCTTCTATCTGCCGAATATCTAGACATCTCTGCAGAAGCAATATCCTATCCAGTATTGATATTAAGAAATCGGGTCTACCTGACTTTGTCAAAATCTCAGATTATCAAATCCCATTTTGTTGACACTCAAAATAGCAAATCTCCCTTCATCGAAGCAGTGCAACAACAAAGATCTTCCCAGGATAAGTAACCTGTTGTGCGACACAGTGAACTTTGCCCTTTTTGCAACTGTAGTGTGAGTCCAGAGTTCGTATCTGGTGTGGGGGGGGGCACAGCCCCCACGTTGGGATGTGTGTGGTCTAAGTGGGTTACAGATGGTGCAGTTTGGGTTTGATTTCTTTTTGGGTAACAGGTTACTTACCCTGGGTGGATCTTCATTGTTTCACTCATTCAATTATGTGGCATTTTGATATTTTTAGTGTCAATAAATTGGGATTTGATAATCAGGCTTTTCAATGAACTTAGGTAGATCCAATAAATCCATGCATTTCAGATCAACAAGTCCTTATAATTGGAAAGTATCATATATCATCCCGCTACATAAAGGTGGAAACTCAACAGAATTATCAAATTACCAGCCAATGAGAGGTGCAGCCATTCACAATTCTTAAACTATCTAATAACCAAAACCTCATAATTAACCCTCAGCATGGTTTCCGTCCTTATCATAGTACCACCACTCCCCATGTTAATTTTACTAACATTATAAACCACCATTGCAATGAAGGCAATTTAGTTTCCTCCATCTTTCTTATTTGTCCAAAGTTTTTGATACTGTCTCTCATTCTAAACTCTTAACTATGCTCTCAGAACGTAAATTTAGCCATTCTGCACTTATTTGGTTCCAGCAATATCTAACTGGTTACAAGCAAGCTGTAAAATGGCAAAACAATCTCTCTTCTCTACTACCTGTAACCTTGGGAGTACCACAGGGGTCTATTCTGGGTCCTGTCCTTTTTATTATCTTTACTAACAATCTTCATCCTGTCACCCCACTTGGATCCATAGTTCAATATAAGGAAGATTCCACCCTGATTTGTGCCATCCGAACACTACAAAATCACTAAAAAATCACCCAGCAGTCATTCAATGCAGTGGAATCTTAGTTAAACAATTGACAACTTATACTTAACCCTGTTCTATCCAACTAGAGCTGCAGACCCCCACCCACCATTCAATTTTTCATCATCAAACCATACAATTATTTCTCTGGTTTCCCAAACAAAATTACTTGGAGTGGTCATTGACCATAATATGAAACTGGATATACACATAACACAGACAATAAGTGCATAAAAAACTATGAACCCTGTATAGAAATTGGCACTTTCTAAACAAATATTCAAAGGCCACTATAGCAAGAACCCATCTTATCTCTACGCTGCTATACACCTCACAAATTCTCATAAATATTAAGAAATCTGACCTCGCAAAACTCAAAACTTGCTATAATAAAATGACAAAGTTTGCTACAGAATCAGATTTCAGATCCTATCATTGTTTGGCTTTAAAACAACCATCTTGACTCAAATTGCCACATCTATTTGTTTATATTAAACTCACCTTCACCCTTCGAATACTAAATCAGCCAGAGGAAACACCAGTACTTCAAAATCTACTAATACACTACTCCAATAACAGGGTTTTGCTTTCCACTGACAACTCTTTTTTAAGTTTATCCAATCCTAACAATGCAGCTGGAGTTTCACTTTACTCAAGCTGCAGAGCCAAAACTTGGAATTCCCTGCCATTAAATATCAGAACAACTACTAACGCTTCCATTTTTAAAAAACTTCTCAAATCACACCTGTCTTAATTCTGGACCTGCTCTTGCACAAACCCTAGTTAGGAAACAGATGGCTTAATGCAGCTAAAAGAACACAACCTGTTATTTTTGTATTTGAATAATATACCCCTACAAAGCATAAGTATACTTAACTTTTTGCAATCACAGTACTGCTATTCTTTGTTATTCCTACCTAGACTATATGACTGTATTAGTAAAATGTATAACATGTATTTTGCATTCTGTCCTTGTATCTGAAATTGAATCAACCTTTGTATCTGTACATTGTATATGCATCACACTACTGTGTATGTATCATACTGTTGTTTATAAATGTGGAGGTTTTCTTCCCTGGCTTCCCCTGAAAAAGGACATTTTGTCCAGTCGGAATTTCCTGGTAAACAAATGTAAAATAAAATAAATACATAATAAAATAAAACAGGAATAGAAATGGCTGTTAGCTTAAGAATGTTGAGCAGAAGATGCATGACCTTGTGTTTTGCATGACTGCAAAACAGAAAGTCCTGTGGCAATTGACTGAATACATCTTTCAGTAACATCACAGATGATTATTACACAAAACATCTCCATTTCTAACATTACATTCCCTAAAAAATCATCAACCAACCATAGGCAGCTCCATGTGAAGATCAGAAATATTTAATTTAGCAGGTTGTGCTATTTTGCCTTTAGAGGATGTGACACCATGGAAATGAATAGGTTCATAGGTTCATAAGTTGGTACTAGGCTATCAGCCCTAGGGCCTATACAAGCCTAGCCATAACAATTCCCTGGCTATTTCTTCCCACACTATTTACTTCCCTGGACCCCTGTGTAGCAGGGCGACTGACATGATCCGCAGAGTGAATTTCATTTCTCCTATCCAATCATCAAGGTTCCTTTTGAAGAGGGCCAAAGAGGCACTCTGCTTTACATGTATGGGCAGTCTATTCCAGAGTCTGGGTAGTCTCTGGGTCAGGAACCTATCCCTCCAGCATGTTTTGTTTATTGTGATGACAAGGTTTAGATCCCTGGAGTGTGTGGCTCTGAGGGATTGGGATTTCTTTAAGTGTAGCATGTCCAACAGCTCTGGGTTTGACATGGCCTTGTATGTTAAGCAGAGATTGCCTCTGAGTAGACGATATGCGACAGAGTATAGCTGAGGTTTTTTAAGGCAGTCAGCGCAGGGCATCTGCTTTAAGCCTGAGATTCTTTTAGTGAGGTATTTCTGTGGCCTTTCCAGTTGTTGCAGATGTCTTGAGAGGTACATACCAAATGGGGCGTTGTATTCTATAATGGGTCTAATGAGGGATGAGTACAGTGGGACAATGACCTCCTTTTTTCTGGATGAAAAGCCCTTAGTGATGAGATGTGCCACATAGAAGGATTTCCTGACTGTTGTGGTGATGTGTTTATCGAAGGTGAGACCACTGTCCATCTGTGTCCCTAAGTCTCTTATCACACTTTTGGTGTTTAGTGTACTGCCACCTATGTGGTAATTCATGGGTACATGTTTTTTTCCCAAAGGGGCTAACTATACATTTCTTGGCATTGAGCTTGAGCCCATGGCTCTGGCACCAAGCATCTGTTTCTGTAAGTCCCTTTTGTAGAGTATCCACATCATTTGGGGATTCAGTAATAGCTCCCAGTTTGCAGTCATCTGCAAACTTTGTTAGCCAGAGTCCCTTAGTGTTGGTGTGTACTTCAGAGAAGTAAATGCCAAACAATAGTGGTCCCAGGACTGAACCCTGAGATACTCCACTTGTCACTTGTCTGTAACTGGATTTGAAGTTGGCTACTTTTACAGTGTGGGTTCTGTCAGTAAGCCAGTTGGTAACCCATTGGGTGACGTAGGGATTAATGCCCAGCTTAGTAAGTTTATCTATGATTCAAGAGTGGGGGGTGGTGTCAAAGGCCTTGGCGAGGTCTAGAAAGGCTGTAAGGACCACCTTACCCTTGTCCATGGCTCTGGAGACTGATTCGAAGAAGTCAATCAGGTTCAGGAGACAAGATTGGCCCTTCACGAACCCAAACTGGGTGACGTCCAGTGTTTGAAGGTTGCCAATGTCTTTGTTTATAAGTGCCATGATAATATGCTCCATGGCCTTGCAGATAAGGCTCATCAGACTGATGGGACGGTAGTTTCCAGGATCCAAGATAGATCCCCCCTTGTGGAGAGGGATAAATGTAACTCTGCACCACATAGTGGACACAAAACCTGAGGTGAGGCTATGATTAAACATGACACTAAGGTGAGGTGCCAGTTCATATTGTAGTTCATGTAGTACACAGCCTGGGATGTCATCCGGTCCCATGGATGCTGTATTCTTAGCTTTGGAGAGTGCATTTTTTACCTGTGTGGCCGTTATTACCAGAATTTGGCAATATTCCGGTATTGAGATGGGCCATTTAGGGGGTGAGAGGGGGGTGAAGTTGGCACTGAATCGATCTGCCAGGATATTGGCAATATCCTTCAGATCAGTATATTTAATGCCATTCTGTTTTAGCTCAGAGCAGATCTGACCATTGCCATTTAGATTCTTGACATAGTTATAGAATGCCTTGCGGTTGTCTATGGAATCTTTGGCAATTTTATTTTTGTAACTAGCTTTGGAGGATTTTATGAGGGATCTCAGTTTCTTACTGAGACTGGTAAGAGAGTTTTTTGCATCCTGGGATTTTCCTCTTTTCTGCAACAGTTTCTTCCTTTTGTTGTAAAGTTTGCTTATGGCAGGAGACCACCAGATTAGCTTCCTTTTTTTTGGAGGAGAGCATCTTGGTTCTATTTGGGATGGCACGATTCATGCATGAGTGGATGTGCTCGTACAGTGCCTTAGTGTAGGATTCAGCAGTCGAACTTTCAGTTCCCGTCTGCATGGGTGTCATGAAGTTTGTCACTTCTGACTTGAGTAGCATGAAGTTGGCTTTGAAGAAGTTTTTTATGGAGGTTTCCTTACTAGGGGGTGGGAGTGGGATGTGGATGTTAAGGTTGGATTAGCTTGTGGTCAGACCTGACTAACGAGGGGGTGACCATAGGTGTGGAGCATCGATTTTCCATGTCGGTAATGACCAGGTCTATGATATTGGAGCCCCTGGTGGGACTATGGATTAGTTGATCCAGGGCGTTGGAATTTATGAATTCCAAGAACCATTGGGCAAAGGTGTTGGTACACGAGTAGTTTCCCCAGTTAATGACAAGGTAGTTAAAATCACCCAGTATTAGGGTGTTTGGTTCTATTTTAATATTTTCCAGTATGTTTAGAAAGGTGTAGTGAGAATCTTGGGGCATGGTGGAGGATCTGTAGCAAGCTACAATTTCGATTGCAGTCTTACTTAGTGTTAGTTGCACCTGGAGAATTTCAGATGCATTGTGTTGGGCAACTAGCCTGGTGGTGTGAATATCCTTGGTGAATATGGACACTCCTCCACCTTTAGTGTTTCGGTCCTGGTTTGGTGGCCGAAAAGTGTGGTAAGAGTTGTAGCCTGATATTGCAGGGGTGCTCTCTGGAGCCTTGAACCAGGTCTCAGTTACTGCACAAATATCGATGTTCTCCATTTTTAGGAGTGCCTCGAGAGAGTGAATTTTGAGGTTTAGACCTGTAGCATTGAGTAGCATTACCTTCAGATTTTGCATGCATGTACCTGTTATGGTGGTGGTTTTGTCCTTTGAACTTTGCCTAAAAAAGGCACTATAGGGGTGGCAAGAGCCTTAGCCAGTAACCTGAATCCCAGGGGTGACAGGTGCAGACCATCCCTGGCAAAGCATCGTGGTCTGTCGATCATGTCATCCCAGGCAGACAGTACTGGATCCCCTTTGAATGACACCAGAAGCTTAGCCAATTGTTGAAGTCAATCATTTTGTCCTTATATTGTGGTATCATTCTGGGTGAAGGCAGGATGCTACTCAGGGCTAGGGTCATACCTGCCTGGGCCACTATGCTGGAATGCTGGAATGTTAACTATGGTGTGGCTAACAGAGTTGGGATACCTCATTTCACAAGACACTGGACATTTTATAGAATAGAAAAGATGGATCATAACCACAGGCAATACACTGTGTAAGAGCTTCACAGTCCATTATTTGACTATCCATCAAAGACCAAATTCATTAAATATATATGCCAGCTGGTTTTCTGTAACTAATTGTAATGACTTGAGTCATCCGATACATAGGTTCATAGGTTCATGGGCTGGTGCTAGGTTATCGGCCCTAGGGCCTATACAAACCTAGCCATAACAATTCCCTGGATATTTCTTCCCACAATATTTACTTCCCTGGACCCCTGTCTAGTAGGGCGACTGACGTGATCCCCAGGGTGAATTTCCTATCTCCCATCCAATTATCAAGGTTCTGTTTGAAGAGGGCCAAGGAGGTGCTCTGCTTGACATGTATGGGCAGTCTATTCCAGAGTATGGGGAGTCTCTGGGTCTGGAACTTATCCCTCCAACATGTTTTGTTCATTGGGATGACAAGGTTTAGATCTCTGGAGTGTGTGGCTCAGAGGGACTGGGATTTCTTTAAGTGGATCATGTATATATATATATATATATACATATATTTCTGGCCTTAGTATTGCAGATCATGTTATTCCTATCAGAGGTGGTATCATACTCTAGCAATTTGTACTTAATTACAGCTTTATTCTTTACTGTTATCAAAATCAAGAAGCAGGTTTTCCAATGAGCTTCACAGGCTCAGGAATCAGGTCAACAACTAGTTCAAAGGGGGTGCCAAAGGACAGTTCAGTAGAAAAAGTGATGTATTTGAAGGTATTTCTGAAACTCTTGATGAAAGGAGAGTTCAGTAGAAAGGGTCATATATTTGAGATACTTCTATAACTCTGTTGAGTTAGATGTAACGTTTGCTTTAGGTAACTGAATGCAAAATCCCACTGAGATGGAAGCATTGGTTCAATTAAGTCTTCACTTTTATCATTGCCTTTGAGTGCCTATACATTCTAAAACATCCTGCCTTCGTAACTTTATAAGGATGTATGATTCAACAATAAACATATACTGAGCTTTTCGAAAACATACTGAGACTCCTGGCAGTGGTCACTCCATGCACACTGCTTATCTAAACTTGTTCAAGGCTTTTGACACAACCCCTCGCACTGGTATTACTGAAAAAGTTGAAAAATGTAACGTAAATCCCCATGTTGTCATCTTGATTGTGAACTTTATATCTAACAGATCCCAAGATGTGAAAGTTGCTGGTACCCTAAATGAAAAAAACGTGTAACTGCAGGGGTACCACAGGGATTATCTCTAGATCCTAGCCTGTTTTCTTCTGTTATTATTTTTGCAAGCATCCAAGTCAATATTCCAAGAAGTGTGGGTGACCAAGTTTGCTGATGCCTGCAGGCAGGACACTGTTATCAGCTCATCTGCTGATAATAAACAGCTCCAGCAAGAGCTGAAATATGCACATACCTGGTCTACCAAAAATGGTCTGAAACTAAATGCAAAAAACTGTAGCATAGTAACATTCAGAAGAAAAGCTGCTGTCAGTGTATATTTTATAAATGGCACTCCTATTCAGACAAATGCAGTCGTAACAGCCTTAGGTATCTATGAGGCCAACACATTCTTTCTCTTTCTTTTAATCATCATATTTCCATCATAGTCAGGAAACCTTTCTATCCTGTCCAGTTAATTTTCATGGGAATAACATCAAGATCCAAATAAGTCATTCTACTATTGTATTTCTCTCTTATCGGACCCATCACTGAAAAAAAAGACGACTCATATGATATGCACAAATCCAGATAAATATTTCAGTTGGAAAGGCCCCAGAGTGTCTAACCAGCAAAATTAAATGTCCTTCAGCTATCCTGATATATTAACACAACTGTCCTTATAATCAGTAGCTTATAGGCTGCTCTGAGGTGACCTGTATCTCACTTTCTGAACCATGAAAGACCCATTCCTATTTGAGCTTTTATTTCTTCACAAAGTCTGTGGATCTGAAAAACACCTGCACTAGGAACCTAAATTTACATTATCAAATAAATTAGACTCACTGCAGGAAATTGGTTGCTAACTCAACATCACTCCAGCCTATGAAATAAATTACCAGAAATGGTAAAACAGAAAATACTTAAGTATGCTGGCTGGGCCACTGAGAGTTAGAAACCACTGAAGAGCAGTAATTATGAATGTCAGAACTTCCTTGCCAGCAACAACTAAAGACTTACCTTCCATCATCAGAAGACTGCTTCCTGAGCTACCAGTGTGTCAGTATGTTGACCTTTTTGTAGTGTGATATGTAATATGGAGTATAGTTTGCACCCCATTATTCTTGGAGCAACTATAAAGAAATTAAGGAAAAAACAACTCTATTTTGTGAAACAGAAGCTGGTATTATTAATGTAAAGCCTAGTTTACTCGAGTGGACTGCCCCACATACCTTTTGCAGCTCCTAATTATACCTTCTGAGGATATTGTAAATGGGCAGACGTGATTCATAACTGAATCTAGTGACTTGACTGTGCACTCCCAATGTCGAAGGTATACAACGTATTCAGTATTAGTATATAGTAACATATGCGAGAGAAGCAATTAAACAGCCAAACTGAAAGCTAAGCTGTCTCCACCCAAGACTGGAACAGACAGTCAAGAGGAGAAGGTTAACACTTGCACCACAACTCCAGCTGCACACAGACCTACTAAAACAGCACTGGCAAAAAATACACATAAATAAACAAAATCATACTCGGAGGCTCTAAATGAAAACCTGCAAAAGCATCAGAGACCTCCAAAGCAGACACCCAAACAACCTGCACTTCCTGTCACAAACCAGACAATACATAAAACAGAAAATCAGTGTGCCGCACAATCACAGCACTTAAGGTGGAATAACATACCTAACACACTAGTAATAGGTGACTCTATAGTCAGGTACACTGACATCCCACTCACTAGGCTAGACAAGCAGAAGGTTACTATTAGCTGCCTGTCAGGAGCCAGAATCCGCCACATAACACAAGCACTCCGGTCACTCCAGAATAAGTACAAATATGACTCTGTCATTGTTCATGTTGGTGTGAATGACCTCAGACGTACCTCCCTGGACTAAATGAAAAGAGACATGGAAGAGCTCTCTGATCATGTAGACCAGGCTTGTATGACCCTGACCCTGAGTAGCATCCTGCTCTCACCAAGAAGGATACCTCAGTATAAAGAAAAAATTATCAACTTCAACAATTGGCTAAGCTTCTGGTGTCATTCAAAGGGGATCCAGTGTCTGTCAGCCTAGGACGACATGCTCGACAACCTTTGTTGCTTCGCAAGAGATGGCTTGCACCTGTCACCCCTAGGCTTTCGAATATTGGCCAAGGCTCTTGCTGCCCCCATAGTGCATTTTTTAGGCAAAGGCTCAAAAGTCAAACCCACCTCTGTAAACAGCACAATTAACAAAAAAAGAGGATTATGCTACTCAACGCCAGGCGATTAAATCTCAAAATGCACATGCTTGAAGCACTCCTCAGTATGGAGAACATCGACATCTGAGCAGTAACTGAAACCTGGTTCAAGGCTCCAGAGATCACCCCAGCACTTCCGGGCTACAATTCATACCACAGAACATGAACCGAAACACAAAAGGAGGGGGTGTATCCATATTCATCAAGGATACCTACACCTCCAGGTTAGTTGTGTAGCATGATACCTCTGAGATCATCCATGTGCAACTAACATCGGGCAAATCTGCAATGCAAATTGTGGCCTGCTAGAGATCCCCCTCCATGACCCAGGACTGCCACTCCACCTTTCTGGATACACTGGAAAACATGAAGGTCCTACCAAACAACCTGATATTGGGCGATTTCAATTACCCTAACATTCACTGGGAAAACTACTCGAGTACAAATTCACAGGCCCAGCACTTCCTGGAATTCATCAACTCAAATGCCCTGGATTAGCTACGAAACTCTCCTACCAGAAGTGAAAACATGTTGGACCTGGTCATCACCAACATGGGCGACAGGTGTTCCACACTGGAGGTCAACCCGTCACTGGTTAGATCAGACCATAAACTAATCACTCTGGATGTCCACACCCCACCACCACCCCCACTAAGGAAACCACAGTAAAAAAACTTTTCTAAAGCAAACTTCACCTTACTTAAGACAGAGGTGGTAAGTCTCACAGCCCCCACACTAAAGGATAATGCTGCCCAAGATGCAGAAACCTTTACAAATGCACTCTATGAGCACCTACAAGGATGCATGGATCATGCCATCCCTAGCAAAGCCAAGACTCACTCCTCTAAGAGAAGGAAACCAGTTTGGTGGATCCCTGTAAAAACAGGCTATACAACAGAAGGAGGAAACTAATTCAGAAAAAAAAAAACAAATCCCAAGAAGGAAAGACATCGCTGATCAGTATCAGTAAGAAATTGAGGTCCCTCATGAAATCATCCAAGGCTAACTTTGAAAAAAAAAATAGCCAAGGATTCAAAAGATAACCACAAAGCCTTCTTTAGCTATGTCAAGAATCTAAGTGGCAACTTGCAGATATGCACTGAACTAGTGCAAAATAGCACAAAATATACTGAACCTTCTGATATTGCCAGCATCCTGGCAGATAGATTCAGTGTAAACTTCCACCCCCTCTCAACTCCAAAAGTTGCAACAATACCAGAAAAGTATAGTATCCCAAAAATCACAGATGCACAGGTGAAAACAGCCCTTTCTAAAGCCAAAAACACAGCGTCAATGGGACAAGATGGTGTCCCAGGCTGCGTCTTGCACGAACTACAGAACGAACTAACCCCCAGCTAAACACGCTGTTCAACCTCAGATTCTCCACAGGCTACATGCCCATGGAATGACACACAGCAACAGTTATGCCTCTCCACAAAGGAGGGGCTACAACTGACCCTGGTAACTATCGCC
>NC_056735.1:634818427-634865927 GCF_019279795.1 Protopterus annectens | reverse complement strand
GTACATTTGTGTCAGAATAAAATAAAATATAGCTTGAATAAGGAAAATGATGCATTCATTACCATGTTAATAAAGGAGTCACACAGTGGACATTATGGGTACTTATTTTCTTTGGGATATCAGGAGTAGAGATTGCTATACAGCATGAAAGCAAGAAAGAAAGGGATGAAAAGTGAGAGAGAAAAACTATAATATATTAACAGTAATAAAATTTGAAAAATAACAATAGTAATAAGGTGCTGAATAATGTAACACATTGTATCACTGTAATGTAGTAAGTGAAAGCAAGAAACAAGGGGAGTCACCAGGAGAAAAATAAAACCAAAATCTAATAGGAACATAAGAAAATGAAACATACAATGGAGCCATACCTCTCAACCTCTTAGAACAAGAAATATGGACAAAACCATAAATAATGGAGGGATGAAGGCCCACAAATAGGGACAATTTTTAAAAATTGCCCTTACAAACATAGAAAGCTGATGGAAAAACAGGTTTTGCATTAGCGTGATTTTTTTAAAGGGTATGAAGTCTGAATCTCACATATCTATCATTATCTTTTACTTCAGTCTTTAATGATTTGCCAATAATTTACCAGAAAACCACAATTTTATGAAAAATGGATCAACATATGAGGCGCTAATCTGGACATTCTGCAAAAATCTGCACAGTTGAGAGGTATGATATGGAGCCACTACAGAAATGACACTGCTTTGTAGATGATTTAAAAGTACCATTATAGGAACAGAATGCAAGCTGCTACTATATTTGTGACATGATTAACAGTAAGTGGTCTCTCTCTTGACATATTAGGAAGGATAAGGCAGAAATGCCACACTGATTTTTTTTTCTCTCTGCTCAAGACATTAAATAATTCAGAATCTCTTTTCAATGGTGAAGAACATTGTACTCATTTCTGAACATGCTTTCAACCACTGCTCCATTAATTCCCTCTTCTAGGTCTTTCTACAGTGGAGTAGCAGTACCTCTATATGGTGAAGCACTGTGGTTACAAGTGACACAAACTCTGTTCACCTAATGGCCCATGGTAGTAAAATGTTAGCCAAAGCTGATCCTTCAGCATTGCGCCTTAATGCTCAAGTTAAACAACAGCTGAGGAATTCCATTCAAATAGTATTTACAGTAAATTTCCCAGTCTACTAATAGTCATGTTATGTTCCAAGGAATATGCAAAAATATGAGCTGTACAGTAATAGTGAAAAATTTGCATTTTCAGAGATTGATAAATATGTGGCATGAGCTTAGAGAATGCTTGGTTTAAAAATATTAGCTTCCATGTGAGCAATTTACATGTTTCAGTCAACATGTTTATTCATATTCAACCACTTATCATAATTACAAGATATTTAAACTGTGAAACAGTCTCTATATTTACCACCCCAAAGGTAGCAACAATGAATGTTAATGTGTTGTTTTGAACTGGGGTTCTTGAGAAAGAAAATGCATATACATTAATTTATTTAGCTGAGATTAAACAGATCTGTTAGCAGATACCTAATATTCTTCAAAAAGTAAATCAATCCCTGGCTCTGTAGCCTGATGGATAAAGAACTGACTCTAGCATAGATCACCTGAGTTAAAGCAGTGGCTTTAAGGAGGATGTGAGTGAGCAGCCTTTGCTAGATCACCCAACCTGAGAGGAGGGATTGTTGGCTGCAGGCACTCATAACCGCTCAGTGGAGCTTAAGAGGTGCAGTTAGTATGGCACTGCCCAGGGATATGGGTGTGGTCTGTGAAGCTGGTGATGGTGGCCCTTACTTACAGTATGTATCTGGAAACATGCACATCCTATGGATGAAATGAACAGTCATGTCAACTCCCATTTTTCTAAATCAGAGTTTCATTGAGAAAAGAACTCACTGTCCAGTCACTGAAGAGTTTACTGCAGGCTTTTTGGAATGCACTGGCAAGAAAAAATGTTGGTTGAGCCAGTCTGTATGCATAAAACCATTGGGCTTTTAAATGGACCAGAATGTAAAGCAAGCCATTCAGTGGTCAGTTGCACTACAGGAAAATGCTGATGGTCTGCAGATAGCTGGGTAGCAAGCGACCACCATTTCAGCCTAATCATCATCTCTTCCTGGTCAGCTATCAGTCAGGTCAGCAACCACATGTTGATGATAGGGAAATGGGTCTAACACTCATCAGACAGGGGTTGATTCAGAAAGGAAGGAAAAAACTTATAGGAAAAAACAGAAAGTAAATCAAACCAAACTGTCCAAGGACAAAGATAACCAAAGATAAATAAGTTATATGAGGAAAAGCATTGCATCAGTATGCATAGTAAATAACGCAGAGATTTCCAGTTTACACATAAAAGCTGCAAACTAGCATCGAGTATAGCAGTGTGACTGTTTTTTTGTCTGCATTTTAAAGGAAGGTATGTGGTAGGCAGATGGGCCACTTTTAAATTGCCCAGATGTGTGTGTGTGTGTGTGTGTGTGTGTGTGTGTGTGTGTGTGTGTGTGTGTGTGTGTGTGTGTGTGTGTGTGTGTGTGTGTGTGTGTGAATGTATGTGTGATATGAAAGAAAGGTTTGCTGATCTACCCCCTTTTTCCCACTTTGCCTAGAAAATACAACTGATAGTGGTTGCTGTTCACAGGACTTACTATGTGAGTCGGGTGTGACTCATAAGCATGGATGTGGATTACAGTGAGATCTATGTGAACCTATTTAATAGCCCACATGTTGTTTACTTCTTCTTGTTTACTTCTGAGATTTGCATTAACAATCAGTAAAAGAAGGAATTGTACAGTGTAGATTTCCACTACTCATTACTTTATTTCATAACCAGGAAGGTAAACTGGTACAACACCATTTTTTCAGCTTCAGTACTAGCTAATGGCAAACGGCAACAAATGTCCTGAGATGCAGTACAGTAAAAAATACAGTGTTATGATCAAAACAGTGCAAATTAAAATGTATGCAGGATAAGTATTTTATATGGAATATATAATATCATGGATAAGGTAGCAAATGGATGTATCACAAAACAGGTTAGGCTAGAAAGAAGTTCAAAACTAGAAACCTGTTTAATTAAAATGTTGTGCTTACCATTTCCTAGAATTTTGTGTCATTTGCTTTGCAGAGATAATGGATCTTAGCTCCTTATCTCCAGATTTTAAAAGGCTTCTCTCTGAATCACTACCAAAATTAAATGAAGTATCCAGAAATGCTATAAATGCTGTCTGTAGTTTCTTACGCTCTGTCTTTAACTTTTCAGAAAAGTAATTTGGGCCTCCATACAAAATAAAATATATTGCACTTAACAGAGACAACCCAGTTTCTCCAGCAAAAATATACAATCACTTGACATAAGCAACATTTGCTTTATTGCATTCTTCTTTTACAACTGATTTGTAGTTCAGCATTCATACTGCAGTCTTGCAGTTGGCTTAAAGAATTAAGGAAATGTTAATGAGCTGTTTCCACTGTTCCAATGGTAGAAGGTCTGATTCCATCAGCTTTCACTGCACAAAACACCACTGCCTGGCTGAGTCTAAAAAATGTCTATGGAGATCACTGCTCTATCCTGGAAAACAAACACAAATAAATACATTGTTTGTCTACTTTATAACATTACTCTTTGTAAAAACAATAATATACAGTTAGGGTTTTAAGTATGTAGCATTTTCAGATTTCTTTGGATCAAACCAGAAAAAGGGCCAGGCTTCTGGCTTCATTATTTAAGAAAAGTTTAGCTAGACTATTCTTGGTCTGATCTATCCAAGTAAAATCTGCTTATAAACGAGGGGAAAAAAAGACCTTGGCAAATCATGTTGCATACTGAAGTCACATAAACCACTATCTAGGCCTTTTGAAGGACTCTTGCCTGGATTCAATAAAATCCATGTAGGCTCCATGAAGAGTCTACATGGAATGTACCCATGTACACAGCAACAGTTCCTCCTCAGCAGCATGCCATACATATTAATTATGACCCACTGCTGAGGAAGAGCACAGTAACACAGATTTTGAATCCATGTAAGCAACACCGTAGAGGCTGTGTCATACTTGTGGACTGTCCAGAAAACTTCTGGACAGTTGGTAAGCACAGCACAATACATTTCAGCCCATTAACCTGGATGGAAAGGTGAACAACAGGTATTACTTCATGAAATTGCAATTTAAATTGTTGATTTGCTTGTTTGCACAGTGCAGTGCATTGTGCAGTTATGCTTAGCATTGGTCACATATACAGTAGACATCTGCTAGATATCTGAAAATATAAACCAGATGTATTCAGTTTTATTTAATTTTTTTTCCATGTGTTTGTTTGCGTGGTGTGGCATGTTGCTTAGCTATGCTTAGCTGCACTGATATATACAGCAGACATCCACTAGACATCTAAAAATAGAAAATGGATGTATTCAATTGCTGTAGTTCTGCGGTGCTTAGCAACGTACAAACCCATGCAGCGAAGCTTCGCTACACTTACAGGCAGCTTTGTAGTATGTGTGAAGATGTACAAGTTCCCTTCACTATCCCAATGGCTAGATAGGTTGAGTAGCAGGTCCTAAGTTTGAGTCATGAGCAGTCATTACACTTATTGCTGTGAAAATGTGTCATGTGACTGAAACATCTGTTTAGTTTAAAATAAAAAAATTGTAACATTTGAAAAAGATGTACGCTACTAAGCAGCTCTTAAATATGGCCAATGGTCTATTCTCATTTGTGCTTTGCTAAGCTGCACTTACACATAGTTTATGTGAGTTTGCTTGAAGCTAAGCAGCATGGCGCTTTTTTTGAAAGTTACAGTATGACATGCAAGGGCAGGAATGCAGCCTATTTAAAGGCCAATAGGCAGAAATTTCACATCATTTGTTGGAGTCTTAACTTGGCAGTAGATATGGCTGGTGCTGTTGGTGAAGGAGTGCATTTTCATGTGCAGAAGTGGAGAGTGCAGGAGTCCAGAGTTTTTGTTGGACTCCTGGTTAAGAATCATGAGCCCCGGCTGCTGCAGAGTAATTACCAGGACTCAGAGTGTAAGTCTGAGGCCTGGGATCAGTTGGCCAGGGGACATACCAGTGCTACTGGTATCCCCTGCACTGCTAAGCAGTGTTGTCACCTAGATGACCTGAGGCATAGGAAGAGGGGAAACCTTAGACACCTGGGTCCAAGAGGCTAGGGCTGGGCAAACCCCACAGATATATAAGTATGTTTGCCAGTAATTTAGAAATATACAAGCTGAATCTGTGCAAAACTGGTATGCGCAATGGTTTGCTTCTCTTCCCACAGCTGCAGAAGAGAGGGCTCGCAATGTCCAGTCCCATGCAGGGCACCTGGCCAGGATGAGGCAATTGTGTTGTAAGTAGGAAAACATCAAAGTAATAACTTAATGCATAATGTAACTATACAATAAATTAATGAAAGAGTTTGATGTCTTAGCAGTCAGGTATGACATACATGGGGCATCTTACATCTTTATTAATGTGCCACTGCCTACCTTAAATGGCAAAGCAAGTTAAAGCAGGTAAACATGCAGTAATGTGTAGCAGAGCTTCCAAACATCAGTTAATGTTGGGGTCTGCCCAGATTAAGAGTCATTGTTTTGGTCTGCTCATTGTCTCAAATGTGCTGTAGGTTGCACTCAATAAATGAACAGGGTATATGGGTTAGTTAACAGAAGTCCTACACAGCTATCCATGGTCTACATGCCAGAGTTGAAGCAACATTAATCAATACATTTTAAAGGGTGATGGTGCTTTGATAAGTAATGTTTTCAAATAAAGGGTTCACTATTCATGTATTTACTGCATGTGTGTTCTAATCTGACACCAGTCAAGAGTTACATGTAACTGAATACAGAAAGCAGCAAAAAATGTCAGAAATAAAGGTAGTGCAATACCCAGATTAAGGTTCAAGCCTGTGTTCTGCTCATTGTGTCTGAAACAATGTTGTATATTCGATTCAGTCAATGAACATGTTATATGGGTAAGTTAACTGAAGTCCTGGACAGCTATCCATGTGTCTAAATATCAGATTTAAAAAAACATTATCAGTAAAGTTTAAAATGAGATTGTGCTTTGATAAGTAATCTTTTTTTATTTATTTATTTGACATTTGTTAACTGGGTTGGTCCAACTTAGCCACAGGCCCATTTTCAGTGGAGACCCGAGGAGAAAAGCTCCAGTCTATAGACATAAATAAAAAATACAATAAAAGTATAGTAACATTACAATAAACATAATAATGTAGAGTACACTACCCAAACCTGAGTATATAAACAAAAGCACAATACACTAAATGGTAATAAGAAGAGTTCCAATTAAAATAGTTACAATGTAATAAAAAGTTAATCCAAGATGTAAAACAAGAGTATTAGCAGGGAAAGGCATAAAAGAGTTTAAGTAATAGTGAATGTTAAGGTCGCAGTTAAAGATTTCATCAGTAACATGCCACATATGAGGAATCTCTGTTAGATGTTGGAATGTATAGGGGAGAAATAAGGAATAAGTGTAAGTGAAATAGAGGGAAATATGTCTCATGGATTTGATGGGTAGTGAGACAAATAGGGGGGAGGTAGAGACTACAGAGGTGTCAAGTGGGAGCTTGGCATGGGCAAGACCAGATATTTCAGAGGTAGTGTTTTAACTCTCTTTTTAAACTGGTGATGTTGAGAGATATTTATTATGTGAGGAGGAAGTGTGTTCCAAGTATGTGCTACTGTGTACTTGTAAAGGAACTTTCCAATGTTCTTATTGGGTTTATAGATGTCAGGAAGGTGTCTGTCAGATGAGCAGAGATATTGGAGTAGATTGTAGTATGACAAGAGGTTGGAGAGGGAAGGACAGGAAGAGGGATGGTAGAAAACAGAGTGTATAATCTGTAGTTGAGGAAGTAGTGGCTGATGTGAGAATTCAGGTCATTGAAGGTTCTTAAGAGTGAACAGTGGTGAAAGTTGTAAGGAAAATTAGCAGCAAATCTGGCTATTTTGTTGTAAGTTTGGTCGAGTTTGGACAAAAGTGTAGACTGAATGTTAGTAAGGATAGGGGCAGCATAGAGTAAGTTTCTGGTGATTTGTTTATGCAATGTTGGATGTGTGGATCAAATTTTAATTCATCATCAATTATGGTACCAAGCAGGTTGGTATGAGGTTCAGCTTTAATGGGTGATGACAAAGGAGGATTTCTGTTGAGCCAGTGTTTTGGGAAGGAAAGGAAGGAGTTTTTTTAGGATTAAGTACTAGCTGATTATCACAGAGCCATGTTTCTATGGCTGAGAAGGAGTCCTGAGTGAGTGTTGAAAGGCCTGGAATATTATAGGTGGTGGAGATTTGTGTGGAATTGTTGGCATATTGTAACAGAGTAGAGAGTTTGGAAGCAGAATTAAGTTTATTTGGGAAGATATTGAACAGGACTGGGCCCAGGATGGATCCTTGAGGAACTCCTGTGTTGACTAGAAAAAAGGGAGAGTGGACAGTTTGCCAGCGAACAGATTGTTGCCTATTGGAGAGGTAGCTGGAGAACCAGCTAACTGAGGAGCTGGAGAGGTTGAGGTCTGAGAGTTTATTTAGAAGTTTAGAGTTAGAAACAGTGTCAAAAGCCTTTGAGAGATCAAGGAATAGACAAGAAATAAGCATGCTGTTATCACAGACCTTGGCTACTGTATGGGTAAAAGGGAGTAATGCAGTGGAAGTACTATGATGGAGCCTGAAGCCATGTTGGGTGGTGGTAAGCAGGCTGTTGTCTAGCAGATGTTCTAGCAACTGGGTGTGCAGGCATTTCTCAAGAATTTTGGAGATGGGGACAGAATGGCAATAGGCCTGAAGTTAGAAGGGTCAGTAGAGTTACCACCTTTATGTAGTGGGATTGTATAAAAGGATTTCTATATATCAGGGGCACAGTCTTTGATGATAGAGCTATTTATAAATACAGAGACAGGATAGGCAATAGACTCAGCAGCAATTCTGAGAAAGTAAGAGGGTAGTCTATCAGCAGAGGGGGAGCAAGGTTTGAGTTTGAGCAAGAGAGATTTGATATAAGTGGTGGAAACAGGTTTAAATGAAAAGATATTGGAAGATGTTTTGTTGGGAGATGAAGAAGGAGAAGAGGAGGTGCTGTTACTATGAGTTAGCTTTTGGATAGTATCTATAAAGTAGTTGTTTAGGAGAGTGGGAGTTTCAGTTGCTGTGTTATGGGGGAAGGGGTTGGGCATGGCAGGGTCATCAGGATTAAGAAGATTGTTAATGGTTGTCCAGAATGCATTTTGATTATTCTGCAGTTTAGATTGGTGGATGCAGAAAATATCCTTTTTATCATTGTTGACTATGTATTTTTGAGAGGTTTCTGAACTCTTTGTACTTTTGAAGCAGAGAAGGGGATTTTTTTTTACCCAGGCTTTGCAGGCATTGTTTCTTTTGTGCATAATAGTGTGGTTATATTTGGTGAGTCAAGACACACCCCCGATTCACTAATCCTCCGTGTAAGACTTGATAAGTCTTACTCGGAGGCTGCAGTTGAATGGTTTGACATCAGCATGCCATGAATATTCATGAGGGCACGCTGACTCAACCGTAACTCTTACACGGACTGAGTAGGAAAGCAGGGGATGTGTCCGACTGCTGAGCAGTCTAAATGTGCAAGGCCCTGCAAGGTTTTAAAAAGCACAATGTCAACACACAAGAACGAGTTCGCTCAAATGTACTTGCACCCAACACCACACTCCCTGACACTGTAAACCCCCATCACACTTATATAAAGTAAATAATTATATATATATATTTTTAAATCCACGTTATAGCTGCCCGTATTTGCGCGTGTGTGCGCAGGTGTGCCCATTGCTTAGCTAGAGTTAGCAATTCTGACATGGAAGAGCATAAGAAAGAATGTTTATGCAAATCACACCAAATTGCAATAGCGTAATGGTGGATTGTATGCACAAAGAGAAGGCATTCATGGTTCGAGTCCCACCACTCCCCTTCTTATTTATGTTTTAAATCAGTATTTGAAATAATACCAGACATATATGATTAAAATTTTATTAAAAGCAGTGACATGGCCAATGTATCAGTGAACAAACTAAATATTTTAAAGGACCCAGATATATAACAGTCTGCTGTTAAGCAACACTTTACACAGCTAAACACAGGTGCCCATAGTTTAATAGCGCTTTACCCAGCTAAACAGAGTTGCCCATAGTTTAATAGCGCTTTACCCAGTGCAATAGAGTTGCCCAAAGTATAAAAGCGCTTTACCCAGCACAATGTGTTTGCACAGACATGCACGCCACGCCAACCAGGGCACCATGGAGCAACGTAGAGCTAAGTTGCTTAAACGCAGCCACACCCCTAGCCTGTCTAGACAGTATTAAAATAAAAGAATGACAAGGTTCAAACCCAGGACCCTGTGCATCATAATCAAAGTACAGAACCACTAAGCCATGACAACATAGGGGAAGCAGCCACTATTAACATTCATAAACTTACGAATGGTAGTTTAATCATTACTAAGCAGGTCTGCAGTCAGCTGAGAATTTTACAAAACGGCCAATCACAAAAAAGTGTGGGAAATGCAGCATATTTAAGCCCCATAGGTGGAAATACTCGCCATAACTGATTGTAGCTCACATTTGCAGTCAGAATGGCAGGTGCAGGAGAGGGTTCACGCTTCCGAGCACAATGTTGGGGCATCGAGGAGTCCAAATACATGGTTTGGCTCCTTGTCCACCGTCACGAGTCAAGACTCCTGCAGGGCCAGTTCCAAGGGATGGAGTACAAGGCAGAGGCTTTGAACCGGTTAGCTCGTGACCTCACCAGTGCCACAGGTGTTCCTCGGACTGGTGAGCAGGTCTGTCACCACCATGCAGACCTGAAGAGACAAAAGCAGGACCACCTGAACCAGTGGATACAGGAGGCCCGTGGGATGCAGAATGCCCCACAACTGAGTATGTAGCCATGGAATGCAGTATGTAAGAATTGATAATGGAGTATGTATAATGGATAGGTATGTCTCAATATCCCTTCATTTATTTTACAGCTGCAGGTGACCTTGCTACGAATTAGCAAGCCTATGCTGATAAACTGCTAAGGCTGCACCACCAGGCAGATTAGTGATTATTCTGCATGTATTTTTATATAAAATATGGGAGAGAGCGTGAAAGAAAGTGTTATAGTCCAATAAAACAGCCATAGAATTGCCTGAATAAGTCCTCTGCATGTACTGTCAGATAAAAACATCAGAGAGGCAGAAAAAGAGTGCAGTAACTCATTACGAAAGGTAACATATGTCTTAAATAATATCTCTGCAGGCACTGTCATATAACTTAAGTGAGTGAGCCTGAGAAAAGATTGTTTCAACCTATTAATAAAGGTATAATATGTCTTGAACATGTCTGCCATAAACACCAATAAAACAAATAAAGGAGTGAGCCTGTGGAAAAGTGTGCAAAGGTCTAAAACCCAGTGTGTGTCTGTGTCACAGAATCTGAAATGTTGTTGTACCCTTGCATTCTACAAACAGTACTGTTTGAAAATGTGCTGGCAACCCAGAGTTATACAGTCCCATATAAAGTGGGTGATGGAAGTGCTAGTAGCTGTGGGACATACATACAGTCCACAATAGTCAGTTACTGGCTGGCATGAATAAGTAAACCTGGCACACATGTAGCATGTAATTATTCACCAGAAATGTGAGTGTGTGTCAAGGAATGCAGGGTTCTGCACAAATCGAAGTGAAAATGTCATGTGAAAACATCCCAGATATGTAGGTAAAGAAATATAAATGCAAACAAGAAATATGTAGCAGTAACATCTGCATCCTGGACAGTTAGTATGTCAGATATACGTCAGGCATATATTGAACTAGCCAAACCCATGACACAACCTAATGTATGGTGGCAAGTGTAATAATACAGGTAGGGGATATACACTTGCAGTCACTGAGAATGTAGTGTAGACTAAAAGGTCATTATAAGATGTTAACCAAGGTTTTTTCTACACCCTACCGTATGTGCATAAACCATGCAATTCCACACCTTAGTGGGTATGTGTAACCTTAAATATTTGTTGGGACATATGTCCTATTGTGTTATAAATATTTGCATTGATGTTGATGCATGTGCCCTGTTCAAACACCACGTTCATGGTGGCCTGTTGCTACCAAACATCCCTGCATGCTGTTGGAATATCCACTGTCATTCACTATATGCATGTGTTATGCTTGCTGTTCAACTGTTGGAACCTTGGTGTGTTGGGTTAATGGGAATATTACTGCATGCTGTTACAACTAATCTGGAATGCTGTTGTTTATGTTGTAATTAAACACACTTAATCACAGAACGTATGGGAAGGCCGGTCCCAGCGGACCCACCTGTCCCTCCTCAGTTGGCGACTGCACCTGGCACCAGCGGCTCTGGTGCCCAGCCTGGGCTCCCCCTCACCGTTGATCCTGTGCCACCTTCGGGTGGAAGCGCTGCAGGGGATGGGATGGGTGGAGGAGGGCCACCTGTCACCCTTGCTAGGGTCCAGGCTGTGGTGCATATGGAGATCCAGCATTCAGTCGCTGATCCCCTACGCCAGCTCAAGGCAAGAGTGGCGCATCTCTCGGATGAGCCTGCCCATCCTACACAGCCCTCAGCACAGCCACCCTCGGGGCTGTGAAGGTGCAGTGGTGACTGCCCATGGGTGGGGATCTCAGTTCCACTGTTATCATCTGTGGGCTCAGGGGCTTGCAATTTCCAAACATCCTTCCCCATCAATTGTGTTCACCCACCCCATGTGTCAAACTCCGCCCCTGTATGCGTCTTGCTTGTCTTGTCGGTTTACCTCCCCAACCTACCTCCCCAAATATACCTACTTCCTCTACCTCACATTCCACTCTCACCTGAAAAAAAAAATAAAAAAAGGGCAATCTGTTCCCACAAAAAAATTACTCCCCATACATAGCTGCCCAATTCGCACACATGTCCACTGGACATGTAAACTGATAATTCTAATTGGCAGTACAACATATTTTGTTGTCCTCACCCCTCTTTCAGGGGTGGAAGGTTTCAAATTTCACACCAAATTTCAAACATATGCAAAGCTGTTGCTGGTAAAGAAATGGGCAGCTATGGACCTTCCCTACACCTATCTTGCACATCCCGAGCTGGTTTCCCTACTGCCTTTCCCTCTTTGTGCCCCCTTTTTCACCACTTTCCTATCTCCCCATTTTCTTTAAAAGAAATTAGCGCTGGGGTTAGCGGGAGTAAGCACTTTTAAGCAGTAGTTAGCAGGGATGCGCGAGTGTGAGCTTGTGTGCGCTTAGCTAAGCATTGCTAAGCGTCACGCAAACCCGCGCAAACCCGCTTACAACTGCTTAAAAGTGCCTTAGTCACTCTGTATGATAAGGCCCTTGTACTGCTTAGCAGCAAAATAAAAAACCTTATCAGTCTCGAACCCGGGACCTTGGACTCACCAGTCTGCATGAAGTACCACTACACCACAGCAGATATACAATAACTTGGTGCTGAAAGAAATATAACATGCATTACAATGAGTGAATGTAAAGGGAAAATAGGAAAGCCATAGGAATGCATTGCAATAACTACTGTTGTATGCCAGTTAATTCTCTAATTCAAAAAGAAAGTACATACTCCCATGTATCCAGTGTTAGCATTAGGAGGTGTGAGTAAACCTACACACTGAGAAGAGTGCACTGGAAGAAGCAACAGTCATGTTTCAGTACAACATGCATTTCACTGGCTACAACCCAGCTTCAGATATGAGACATATACCAACCTTCTGACTGAGACAACAGTGTCCACAGCAAACAAGCATGGTCCCCACCTTGCAAAACTGAAAGGGGTACACCTACCTAACCTATCATTTTATAGCAGTGTCCTGAAATCACAGTGAGAGCTGCAATTACCACACAGCAGGCTGCATGCAATTACTAAATGGTGCGCACCAATTGGTGCAGAGGCCATCACATGCACATGTGCAGATACCTAGAAAAGCAGCCTGTATCTGCTGTCCACACATGCAATAATATCATTGCAACAACTGGGAGACAGAGAGAGAGCACGAGCGAGAGAGACAGACACAAACAGGCAGAAGGAGACAGATGCTGAAAACAAACAGCAACACACAGAGGAAACAAAACCAAAAAAAATAAATAAATGAAAAATAAGCAAACAACACCTACAACAGATTTAGGTGAGTAATACAAAGGTAAGGTATGTAATAGATATGTATTTGGTGACATCCGAAAGATGTGTCTGAAGGGTACTCTACATACTGTGAATCATCCATATGTGGCAGCAGTCCATATCTATATGTACATGCACATTTGCATAGGGCAAGGGACATACCGCAACTGTTAGTGAAGGCTGAACATAAGTATGTTGTTGAAGTCTGCTATGTGCACATATGTATGTAGGTTGTAGTGTGTGGCATTGCAGAAAGCAAGCAGTGCCGGTATATGTCATGTGGTGTTAAACGCTGTGGGACTGAGCTACAGGCAGTGAGGCCTGCAACAGCTATACGGCCTGAGGACAGCAGAATGCAATCTGCACAACATTGTGCAATAGTACTACATAACCGTATGTCTCACAACTGTTGCATAGTTGACATCCCCACCATGAAAGGTGGGCAGTATATGTGCCTATATGTGCAGCTATATGTACAGCAATGAATGTTTACATGTATATGTGTATATATACATGTATATATACGTATATATATGTGTACAGATATATAGATATATATATATATATGGATATATTTAGATATATATGGCTATATATGGATAAATATAGATATATATGGATATATATGGATATACATAGATATATATAGATATATATGGATATATGTTTATAGATATATATATATATAGATATATATATAGATATGTATGGATATGTATAGATATGTATGGATATGTATAGATATGGATAGATATGGATAGATACGGATAGATATGGATAGATATGTATATATGTATGTATGTGTATATATATATATATATATATATATATAAGAGAGAGTGAGGGAGACACGGGGTCATATGTACTGCAACAGGTGCCTATTGTCAAAGGCATGGACTAAACACCGGTGTTGATACCGCAGTGCCATACCCCATTCCAAAACACCTTACGCAGTAACTGCCACATAGGTGGTAGCCTGTCTAGCACTGATGGTGTCAGAAGGGTACACGGGACACAGGTGGACAGTAGGCTGCCCTTTGATAATCACAGTGAAAACATTAGTAATGTAATCTGTCTACGTGGTACGTGCCATCACAAAAGATGTGTCATCTAGGGAAATACAGGTCGGTGTTCCCCTCTACTCATCACAATGCCCCATGTGGTATGTACCACACATGACAACTACAGCAAGTGGAAAGGCCACAGACATACATAACAAAGAGTAATACTGCCCTAAAACACATGCCTTATGCAGACTGACTCACAAACCACAGCTAGAGTGTGTTGCATACCGCCCACCCAGAGGTTACCACTGCCGGATATACAGAGGTATGTCACACCCATAGCAGTCGGCCAACCACCATGACAACACCTCATGACCTAGGGCCCTAATCCTTGTCACCTGACTAAACAGAACATGCTGGAGGTACAGGTTCCTATCCACAAATATGCCATACTCTGGACTAAACCACCCAACATGAACAAACAAGGCTCCTCATTAGCAGATGTCATACATACCCCTGATGATTGTTTTAGAGATAGGTAATATGCCCTGGGAATCACCTCTGTGTATCCGGTTGACAGGAGCAAGTGAAATCACATTACATGTGTGTCAAAGGCCAGGGTAGCAGATGGCTA
Source organism: Protopterus annectens (assembly GCF_019279795.1). Taxonomy (NCBI): domain Eukaryota; kingdom Metazoa; phylum Chordata; order Ceratodontiformes; family Protopteridae; genus Protopterus; species Protopterus annectens. Next base: position 634,851,140 of record NC_056735.1, on the reverse strand, counting down.
GGCTGCTCTAGGTCCTAGGGCCAATAGCGTATTACCTACCTATGACACAATGCACACACACATGTACTTAGTGCAATACCTGCTATGTGAGGTGGAACAAGGAGAAATTAATAGTAGGCACCAAACAGCCTATAATTGCAAAGTACCTTGCTAAGGAAACAGCTCCTATACTTTACAAAGAAAAAGAAAAAAAAGCCCCAAACCAGGCATGTCCAAGGGTCAGCTTCTGGTGATTTCTCCTGTCCACCTGGTGAACCTGGGTATACTGGGGCAATGCAGCAATTGCCTCATGTACACAGACAACCCTCTCCTCCTACCACCCAACACTACAACCTGTGAGAGATGCGCTTACATAGCCAAAATGGAAGCAAAGCTTTCTCCACCCAAGATTGTGCTAAACAGTCAAGAGGAGAAGGTTAACACCCACACTACACCTCAAGCAACACATAGCCCTTCTAAACCCGCACCACCAACACCCACATATAGCAACACTAAATCCACATATGCAGAGGCCCTTAACTGTAACCTGCCCAAGCAATAAAGACCTCTGAAGCTGAAACGCAAACACCAATCACAACCAATGTGTCACATAGTTCACAACACCAGTGTGCCACCCAGCAACAGCCCCTAGGGCAAGACAATGTACCTAACACTTTAGTCATAGGTGACTCTATAGTCTGGCACACTGATGTCCCTCTCACCAGGTTGAATAAGGAGAAAATTACAGTCAGCTGCCTGTCGGGTGCCAGGATCCACCACATAACACATGCACTCAAGTCACTCCACAACAAGTACAAATATGACTCTGTCATTGTCCATGTTGGAGTGAATGACTTGAGGCACTCCCTGGACTACATGAAAAGAGACAGGAAGAGCTCTCAGATCATGTGGCCCAGGCAGGTATGACCCTAGCCCTGAGTAGCATCCTGCCTTCACCCAGAATGATACCACAATATAAGGATAAAATGACTGAATTCAACAATTGGCTAAGCTTATGGTGTCATTCAAAGGGGATCCAGTATCTGCCTGCCTGGGATGACATGACTGACAGACCACGATGCTTTGCCAGAGATGGTCTGCACCTGTCACCCCTGGGATTCAGGTTACTGGCTAAGGCTCTTGCCACCCATATAGTGCCTTTTTTAGGCAAACTTCAAAGGACAAAACCACCACCGTAACAGGTACAAGCATGCAAAATCTGAAGGTAATGCTACTCAATGCTAGAAGTCTAAACCTCAAAATGCACTCTCTCGAGGCACTCCTAAAAATGGAGAACATCGATATCTGTGCAGTAACTGAGACCTGGTTCAAGGCTCCAGAGAGCACCCCTGCAATACCAGGCTACAACTCTTACCACACTTTTCGGCCACCAAACCAGGACCGAAACACTAAAGGTGGAGGAGTGTTAATATTCACTAAGGATATTCACACCATCAGGCTAGTTGGCCAACACAATGTGTCTGAAATTCTCCAAGTGCAACTAACACTAGGTAAGACTGCAATCCAAATTGTAGCTTGCTACAGATCCCCCACCATACCCCAAGATTCTCACTATACCTTTCTGAACATACTGGAAAATATTAAGATAGAACCAAACACCCTAATACTGGGTGATTTTAACTACCCTGCCATTAACTGGGAAAACTACTCATGTCCCAACACCTTTGCGCAATGGTTCTTGGAATTCATAAATTCCAGCACCCTGGACCAACTAATCCATAGTCCCACCAGGGGCTCCAATATCCTAGACCTGGTCATTACCAACATGGGGAATCAATGCTCCATACCTATGGTCACCCCCTCGTTAGTCAGGTCTGACCATAAGCTAATCACCCTTAACATCCACATCCCACCCCACCCCCAGTAAAGAAAGCACCATAAAAACTTCTAAAGCCAACTTCATGCTACTCAAGTCAGAAGTGACAAACTTCATGACACCCATGCAGACAGGAACTGAAAGTTCAACTGCTGAATCCTACACTAAGGCACTGTACGAACACATCCACTCATGCATGAATCGTGCCATCCCAAATAGAACCAAAATGCTCTCATCCAAAAAAGGAAGCCAATCTGGTGGTCCTCTGCCATAAACAAACTTTACAACAAAAGGAAGAAACTTTGCAGAAAAGAGGAAAATCCCAGGATGCAAAAAACTCCCTTACTAGCCTCAGTAAGAAACTGAGATGCCTCATAAAATCCTCCAAAGCTAGTTACGAAAATAAAATTGCCAAACATTCCAAAGACAACAACAAAGCATTCTATAACTATGTCAAGAATCTAAATGGCAATGCTCAGATCTGCTCTGAGCTAAAACAGAATGGCATTAAATATACTGATCCGAAGGATATTGCCAATATCCTGACAGATCGATTCAGTGCCAACTTCACCCCCCCACCCCCTAAATGGCCCATCTCAATACCGGAAGATTGCCAAATTCCAGTAATAACGGCCACACAGGTACAAAGCACTCTAAAGCCAAGAATACAGCATCCATGGGACCAGATGACATCCCGGGCTGTGTACTACATGAACTACAATATGAACTGGCACCTCACCTAAATGTCATGTTTAATCATAGCCTCACCTCAGGTTTTGTGCCCACTGAGTGGCGCAGAGCTACAGTTATCCCAATCCACAAGGGGGGATCCACCTTGGATCCCGGAAACTACTGTCCCATCAGTCTGACGAGCCTTATTTGCAAGGCCATGGAGCGTATTATCATGGAACTTATAAATAAAGACATTGGCAACCTTCAAACACTGGACCCCACCCAGTTTGGGTTTGTGAAGGGCCGATCTTGTCTCCTGAACCTGATTGACTTCTTTGAATCAGTATCCAGAGCCATGGACAAGGATAAGGTGGTCCATACAGCCTATCTAGACCTTGCCAAGGCCTTTGACACCATCCCCCCACTCTGGAATCATAGATAAACTTACTAAGTTGGGCATTAATCCCTATGTCACCCAATGGGTTACTAAATGGCTTACTGATAGAACCCACACTGTAAAAGTAGCCGACTCCAAATCCAGCTCCAGACAAGTGACAAGTGGAGTACCTCAGGGTTCGGTCCTGGGGCCGCTCTTGTTTGGCATCTACTTCTCTGAAGTACAGGTCAACACTAAGGGACTCTGGCTAACAAAGTTTGCAGATGACTGCAAACTGGGAGCCATTATTGAATCCCAAATGATGTGTATACTCTACAAAAGGGCCTTACAGAAACAGATGCTTGGTGCCAGAGCCATGGGCTCAAGCTCAATGCCAAGAAATGTATTGTTATCCCTTTGGGAAAAAACATGTATCCATGAATTACCATATAGGTGGCAGTACACTAAACACAGAAAGTGTGATAAGAGGCTTAGGGACACAGGTGGACAGTGGTCTCACCTTTGATAACCACATCACCACAACAGTCAGGAAATCCTTCTATGTGGCACGCTTCATCACTAAGGGCTTTTCATCCAGAAAAAGGAGGTCATTGTCCCACTGTACTCATCCCTCATTAGACCCTTTATAGAATACAACGCTCCATTTGGTATGTACCTCTCAAGACATCTGCAACAACTGGAAAGGCCTCAGAAATACCTCACTAAAAGAATCACAGGCCTAAAGCAGATGCCCTACGCTGACCGCCTTAAAACTCCAGCTATACTCTGTCGCATATCGTCTATTCAGAGGTGATCTCTGCTTAACATACAAGGCCATGTCAAACCCAGAGCTGTTGGACATGCTACACTTAAAGAAATCCCAATCCCTAAGAGCTACATGGTCCAGGGATCTAAACCTTGTCATCACAATAAACAAAACATGCTGGAGGGATAGGTTCCTGACCCAGAGACTCCCCAGACTCTGGAATAGATTGCCCATACTTGTCAAGCAGAGTGCCTCTTTGGACCTCTTCAAGAGGAACCTTGACGATTGGATGGGAGAAAGGAAATTCACCCCAGGGATCATCCATCAGCCCTGCTAGACAGGGGTCCAGGAAAGTAAATAATGTGGGAAGAAATAGCCAGGGAATTGTTATGGCTAGGCTTGTATAGGCCCTAGGGCTGATAGCCTAGTACCAACCTATGAACCTATGAACCTATGAATGAGTGTGACAGTGACTGCGTGCAAGGTTTGTAAAGGTGTGATAGCTTAGTGTGAGGTTGTGTCTGTCATGGTAGTTTGTGTCCTAGGTGTGAGGCCGGAGAAAGATGTGTCAGTTATTGGGATGCAGACATAGTAGGATGGCATATGTTGTGACATAGTTCCTTGTGTACGACTATGGTGTCCCAATGTAGGCTGAAGCAATACATGTATGCTCAGTAAGTGGTACTGCTGGTGACTCCAGCTCACATATGAACTGTTGTGCTACCTGAAGCTGTAGGCCTAAACAGCATAGTATGGTGTATGTTCACAGTCCCTGGTAACACTGTATTGTGTGTTTCTTGTAGTCTGCACAGATTACATACCACAGGCATAGGTATCTGTAAGTAGGGGCACACAGTACTTTAAGGTACACAGGTAATGCTCATCTGTGTCGGCATACATCTGTGTGTTGTATGTATGTCTGATGTGTTTTTAATGATGCCTGTACCATGCCCGCAATGACATGTGTGTTACAGGGTATGTGTGTGTACCTAGCAACATTTATACTCTGTTACAGCAGTATGCCAGCTATATTAACAACCGTGCACATATGTTAGGTAGGGGTGTGGCATCAAAGACTAGAGTGGTTTACCGGTAATACTGTAAATGTACATGACATTCATTGCATTGGTTGACATATTTCTTCATGCATTAACTTCATATATACCCCCAGGGTGAGGTGGTGCATTGTATCCCAAACAGTGTGCCGACTACTGGTGTATACTGGTGTGTTATATGGAGTGTTGCAGGCACTGTCAGCCAGTTGTGGGCTGAGCACTGATATGTGGTAGTGAATGTGTGTATCCTCTGATAGACAGATAGATGCTATAAATGGCAGTTAAGTGATATCTGTACTTCATAATGTTAAGTGTGCCACATGACATGCTCACACATAACGTTTAATTGTCTTCCAGGGTTATGGCTCATCAACGTAATCCATCGTATTTAGCTGTGGAGGAGCAGGAAATTCTGAACAGCCTGGTACAGCACTATAACCTGCTTTTTTCCAGGGCCAGCCAGCACCAGCATGACCGTACTGCACTGTGGCAAGACCTTGTTCGCCGGGTAAATGACATAGGCATGCATAACCAGACATATGAGCAGGTACGCCATCACTGCAGTGATTTAATTAGACATGTCTGGCGGCGTGCGTCTGATATCCATAGGCAACAGCTTGCCACAGGTGGTGGGGCAGCCATTCATCTCCCCCTCACCAGAGTGGAGGAGCTGCTCTTAAACGTGGTTGCTCCTGGCCTATAGCAGACACAGCGTCACACATGTGTCATCATGGAGGCCAGAGCCACCCAGCAGGATGACATGGAGTGTGCAGGTAATACGCCCTAGTTGTAGACTACCATTACCTGTATTGTTAGAATATGCATATGTGAGATGTGTACTGTGGGTTTAGCAGTTGTGCTGCCTAACATGTGCAATACTGATATTTGGAATAGTATCCGTACACCTGTGACTGTTGACTGCTGTTCCACTGTCGTTTAGCACACTCACAGTAGCAATGCCACAGTTGTGGCCACTGACAAACTGTGTCATATTATTCTAGGCCCCTCTGGTGTGACAGCAGGGCAGATAATACATGCTGGTGAGTGTGTTAACACTTTAATATTGGTAATGAAATGTGCATGTCATAGGTGAGGTGTAGGTCATGTACACGTAACACACCTATGCATAATGCATGCTGTGCATGTTTGCTGTGAAACATCAATCATCTCAGTAAAGTCAGTAGCTGCCTCAATCACATGCAATGCACAGTGCAGCAGACACAATTGTGGCAACACTGTACTGCACATTGGATATGCATAGTTGCTACAGCTGTACACAACCGAACACGTTTATCATGCGCAGTACACGAAAACATGCTACATTTTTTCAGTATCCCACATGTCATGCACACACACATGATGTACCTCAGGGGTAGAGGCCTATCATGGGGCTGTGCAACACTCTGCAACACATAACACATGTCATGTTAGTCAATGCTCCCTATTAGGCACCTCACACACCCATGTACAACATGGCTGTATAATTGTGAACGTAGCCACGGCACTGAAGTTCAGGTACAGCATGCTAGACGGTGGTCTTGCACACATTAGTAGCTGTGAGTGACCACAAGATGCATGTTGATGATGGCACAGGTTACTACACCCCATCCAATTACAGTGACCACAGTACTACTCATAGCAGTCATTGCTTTGCACCTCAGTGCTGTGTGTGTGTGTGCAAACATATGCACCTATACACAATATGCATAGCATGTTGTCTGTGTGCTTACATATGCCAGTATACACAATATGCACAGCAGTCACCATCCACACAAAGTGTCACATATATGTCCTGGAATGCTAGTGGGTATATAGGTCACTTGACACACATTGGGTATGTGTGGTGTTTAATGTTGCAGTCGTGTAGCATGCCATGCCATGTCTGGCACCCACATATCTGCAATATGTCCCACACTCACCATAACCACTGTACACTGGCTATGTCGAACATTGGGATTCCTTCACGTCAACATGCACTGCACATCCCATGTGTGTACATAGCATGCATGTGCTACACCCGTGCCCACTATTATCTGCTATGGACACAGACACTGCACTCAGACATGGATATCTATGTGTCACACAGATAACACATGCAGCCATGGCATGTATACTTGTGAGTGATGGTGCACAGGGCATTGCAGAGCTGATAATACCTGCACAGCAATGTTGTGTCCATGTATACATTGTGTTCCAGGGTGTAGCCAATCACTGAACAACTACACAGTTGCATCAAAGCCATGTATACTGCCATTTAATAGGGGCATCTACACTTGCACTGCATGGTCTTGTGCAACACATATTCTGCATGCTGACACGTGTGTGGTGACTGTCTACCTTGTGATACTGACACCCACCTTCACCCACTATAGAGTATGTGTTGGATTGCTGGTATGTGTGTGTATGTGCTGTAGTGAGGTGTGTATTAGTGTTCATGTGTGCATGTGTTCATGTGTTCATGTGTGCATGTGTGCATGTGTGCATGTGTGCATGTGGGCATGTGTGCATGTGCAGACCGTAAAGTGTGTTTCCTGTCTTCCTCTCACAGGTGCTGAGTTAGGGGTTGATGAAAGCAGCAGGCAACCTGAAGCCGCTGCCATGAATAGTGGTGATGATGACACATGTATTTTGGCACAGGAAGATTTCACAGGGTCTGTCGTTGGTCCGCCAGTCAACAGTACACAGCGTTCAACCCCATCTATGCACACACTCATACTGTCAATACATCCCTCACCACCAATGGCCATAGGCGAGGGACAGCATACAGTTGGCATTGACCAGGAGAGTGTGGTACCCATGGCACTTGCATCCCCTCACAGCAGCCATAGCCGTAGACCCGAAATGGTACAACATAGGCAGAGGTCCAGGGATTCTCGGGGGAGCACCACTAGTCATATTGCCCCTGACAGGCATGCCCTCACAGGTCTTATGATGACCAGTATGTTCCGGGCTGTAATGCAGGCTCAGGTATGTATGGAACGGTACACCAGGCAGGGACTTCGGGTGCAGAGGGAGCATTACACCGCTATCAATGACAGCATCCGTGACCTTGCCAGTGCCATCCAGACTTACACCGAGGTCGTTGATAGACGTTGGGGAGAGACATTAGATGTCCTCCACAACATGTCTTCCATGAGCCAGGACAGTGTGGGACGGTTGCGACATCGACACGGGCACATGCCAGCAACAGCAACAGCTGGCAGTGGTCGCAGATGGCCCACAGTTCACAGCCGCTCACGTAGTGGCAGTTTCAGCCCCAGCAATGCTGGGGCTGGCCTATCCATTGATCATCCAAGTAGACCATGTGCACATGGCTCTGGCCAGTCCCAGCAGGGACATGGGTCCAGTCATCATACCTCTGCCCCTGATGACAGTACCCATTCAGGGTTGCTACCTGATACTGTCCGTAGCACCCCTGCCAGGCACAGGTACTGTGTCCATGGCTGGAGACAGTGATCTGTACAGCCTAGCAGGTACAGTCTGTGGCTGTCCCACAAACTACCGTATATCGCAGCCACATGGTGGAGCTGTGTGCATACAAACACACACACATTAACCAAACAACTAGGGCTCACACATACACACACACATTACATCAACATTGGCCCATGCTGTACTGTTGTCCCTCACACACACACACACACACACACACACACACACACACACACACACACACACACACACACACAAACAGACATGTCGATTGGATGGTCAATGTCAGGCTCTGGCAAACAACAAAACGCTCTGTGCATATGATGATACCTGTGTCGCCTCCTGTCATCTGCATCATTGACGGAGGGACAGGCTAACATGGTGCTGATGCACAGAGTGACACTATAGCAGTGTAGCAATAATAGCAAGTTGTCAACAAGGAAGTGTAATGACATCCTTGTAGGTATAGCTGAGCAGACATTATGCATCAAAGCTCTGATTGTCAATGTAGCATTGTTTACACTACTGGTAGGTCTGAGTATGTATTGTCCACCCATGTGCCACTTGGCTGAAGTGTAATGTGTTGCCAGCATGTGTTAGTCAGTGGACAGTACGTGTGTGATGTGTGCAATACAGATTATCAAGTGTACATCTGTGAACATGGTGGGTGTGCACTGTCTGGATGTATGTGCATAGTGGGCACATGGGACGTGTGGCATACCCTGTTGTACACATTGTTAACATCTCATAGTATCTTTCAATGGCCAGTATGCATTCTACTACAGTTATGTACTAACATGGGTAGATGTGTGTATGACATGGGTTGACACTATGCTGTGGATGATAGCGTTAATATCTGTCAATGATTTGCAGTCTGGTAGTATACACAACCTCAACAGCATGACTATAAGCAATCATTGGATGATGTCCTGACAAATGACACACAGTAGTAGGGAACCCAGTAACAATTGGATCCTTCCGGTGCTACACTATAACACTAACCAGTGGTAATGACCGCCACCCATTCCTGTGACCACACCTGTTTGGCATATTGTCCCCTTAGGTACATGCAGACACATTAGGGATGTGTCCATCCAAATCTGGAAATACATGGTTTGGCCTACAATGCACTCCCTGGATGGGGCGCATATCCTACACAAGGGTATCATACAGACAGATACCTGTTGTCTGATACATGCTGTATAGTAGTAAGCCAACTATGGCATAGTCATCCTCATGTACTATACATACTATCCCGTCAGTACCACACAGGTGGTAGCCCTCAACATGTATGTTGGTACCAATGTGTACATACAGCCTCATGTTATGTCATGTGTCCCTTGGTATCCACATATCCATAGGTATTGTGGAGTCCCAAAGTGTATCACATAAGACATTAGAGGCCTGAATGCATATCCACAAGGCAGTTGTACACCTATAAATACTGTCCATTCTTGGCAGTCTTTGTTGTGTATGACCATGTCTGACATATACCCCAGGCATATACCCTCACTCACACTACTCTTAAGTAACTGTCATGGGTGTGCGTGCACAGATGACCTTGGCCACAGAACACGATAGTGGACAGCCTTGTCACATACATACATATGTGACCTATGATCTGAGAAGCAGCAGCACAACCTGTCAATGGAAACAAATGTATTCATGTAGTATGCAGGCTTCACACCTATGTACTGATTGAGGGGACATGTACACATATATATTTGCCACACAGATACCTGATGTGTGCAATGCACTTACTGTTGTAATCATACTATGTCATACCATAGTAAAAGCAAAACCCACACCGCATTGACCAACAGTGACACACACACAGTCAGCATTTGCAGGATTCAAACCCCTACCTAGGTTATGATACTAGAGAGCAATGCATTAACACGGCACGCTATCTGCTTTACTGGGTGGTTTTCCTTCTCCGGCTGTATTTGTAGGATGGTGACATCATCAGTCTTTCCAAACCGGAATGTATCTCTTTTAGTGTGTTTTCCCAGTCTCCAAAAAGGGCACTCTTTCAAAGACAATTGCACACACACACACACACACACACACACACACACACACTGTTTGCAGGATTCAAACCCCTTCTTAACTATGTTATGATACTAGAAAGAGATGCATTAACATGGCGCGCTATTTGCTTTACTGATTGGTTTCCCTTTTCTTGCTGTATTTGTAGGATGGTGACATCGTCAGACTTTCCAAAGAGGAATGTACCTCTTTTAGTGAGTATTCCCAGTCTCCAAAAAGGGGACAACTCTCAATGGAAACTGCACACATATACCCCCCCCCCACACACACACACACACACACACACACACACACACACACACACACACACTGTTTGTAGGATTCAACCCCCTATCTAACTATGTTATGATACTAGAGACAGACGCATTAACATGGCACACTATTTGCTTTACTGGCTGGTTTCCCTTCTCCTGCTGTATTTGTAGGATGGTGACATCATCATACTTTCCAAAGAAGAATGTACCTCTTTTAGTGTGCTTTCCCAGTCTCCAAAAAGGGGACAACTCTCAAAGAAAACTGCACACATAAACACACACACCCCTACACACACACACACACTCACTTTTTGCAGGATTCAAATCCCTACCTAACTATGTTTTGATACTAGAGAGAGACACATTAACACGGCGCGCTATTTGCTTTACTGGCTGGTTTCCCTTCTCCTGCTGTATTAATAGAATGGTGACATCATCAGACTGGACATGGTGATGTGTGTACACTTTGTTTTATGCCATTCCAGGAATGGTCCATGTGGGTCAGCAGGTGTCAACAGCTTGAACAAGACCTCAGAATCATTACCTTGTGTGATCTATCTGTGGACACATTGACATTCTGTCATATGTCAACACATATTTATGCACAGCTTGCTGGTTTTGTGGATACTACATGTGTCTGGGATGTTGATAAAGGGCTATTCAAAGTCTATGTGACACATGTGTAGATGTGTTCATTGATGTATGTCCTGGGTGGCTGCCTTGCAAACAGTCTAGCATGTTTGGGAACCATGATCCACACATGAACATACCACAGTTGGTAGGGCTGTGTGTATGTCAGCTTCCAATAGCTCTGTTTATGACTGCAACCATGATGGACTCCATGACCTTGCAGATCTGACTTCATAGGCGTACTGGACTTGACTTCCCATGGTGTGTTGTGCACCAACACTTGTCGGGAGTGCCATATGTAGCTGTGACACATTCAACAGTTCCACATCCTGTGAAGGGGGTGAGGCTCAGCTGACTGTTCAGGTGCATGATCTGTTTGTACTGTAGTTTGTGCATGACACATATTGGGAATCAATGTATTCCACTTGCTGCCATGCTTTTGGCAGTGGGGTTAGCTGCTCATCCATTCTACATGTGATATCTCCTGGTATGATGATATGGACTATTGTCAGTGGGAGATGGGTATGTACATATGGGCCTGTCTGTCATGATGTCGGCATTGTCACTCAGTTACAGTTGGCCCTGACTCAGGAAATATATGGGTGTACATTGCTATTTATGACATAGCTGAAGGAGGTGTCATGATTCAGTTTGGACTCCTTCTCAGCTACTCTTTACAAAACACCAACGGACATGAGCACTAATCCCTGTTATACTCTTTTACATGCTTAACACCCTACTGATCCTTTGTGATCAGGCTACAGAGTATGTCATGATAATATTCTGGCATGTCCAGGGGTCGGTTTCGTGTGTACTCCTCAGTCCAGCTGGTGGATATTGTGATATTTACACAATGTCACATCTGCCTCATGTACACAGACAACCCTCTCCTCCTCCCAACAAACTCAGATATATGTGCGAGATGCACCTATATAGACATACAGGGTGCTGAACTCTCTCGACCCATGACTGGCACAGTCTATCAGGTGGTGAAGGTAACCACACACACCACATATCAGTCTCACATATCCTCTAGCAATAGCACTCAAACCACATTATCACACATAGACATACTCGGATGCTGTAAATGTACTCTACCTAAGCAGCAGAGACCTCCAAAGAAGACGCACACACACCTGCTACCCCACTACAATACCCACATATCACATAGTTTACAATGTCGGTGTGCCACACAGTCACTGCCCTTTGGGCTAAACAACACACCTAATACATTTGTAATAGGCAACACTTATTGTCAGATACACTGACGTACCACTCACCAGCCCTAACAAGGGAATAGTCACTTTGGGCTGTCTGTTGGGTGCCAGGATCTGCCGCATAACACAGGCAGTCAGGTCACTCCAAAGCAAGTACAAGACTGGCACCATCACTGTCTATGCTGGTGTGTATAACCTCAGACGTTACTCCCTGGACCACATGACATGACACATGGAGGAACACTCTGATCATGTAGCCCAGGCCAGTATGACCCTGACCTTGTCTAGCATCTTACACCCACCAATTATGATGTTACAGTATACGGACACACATATCACATTTAACAGTTGCCTAACAAATTTGTTTAATTCATAGGGGATACAGTGTCTGTCAGCCTACGGTGACATGCTCAACATGCCACGTAGTTTCACTATGGACAGCTTGCACCTGTCACCCTTGGACTTTGGAATGATGGCTAAGGCTCTTGCTACCACCATAGTGCCTTTTTTAAGCAGGGCTCAGAAGACAAACATACCTCCATAGACATTACAGGTTAAATGAAACTGAGGGTAATGCTGCTCAACAACAGTTATGTTAACCTCATATTACGGCCACTCAGGACTCTCCTCAGTATGGAGGATAGCGATATCTGTGCACTGACAGACACCTGTTTCAGGCTCGCTTATGCACACCAGCACTACCAGGTTATGTTTCATACCATGCTGTCTGACAACAAGACTTGGAACAGACAACACAACTAGGGGGAGTATCCATATACATCACAGATACACACACCTTGGGGTTAGTAGCACTGCACAAAGCATCACAGACCATACATATACAACTACCATTGTGCAATACTGCCTTTCAGTTTGTTGCCTGCTACAGAACACACTCCCAAACTCAGGAACCACACTCGGCTTTCGTGGGAACTATGGAGAATATGAAGGTCTCCACAAACACCATTATATTGTGTGACTTCATATACACAAATATTGACTGGGGATACTACTCAAGCCCTGACACCCTCACCCAACAGTCGCTACAATTTGTAGACTCATATGCTATGGCACAACCAGTCAGTACAGCCACAAGGGGGAATACATATTGGACCTGATCATCACCAACATGGGGACTCTATGTTCCATACCAGCGATATACCCCTCATTGGTAAGGTCAGAACATACATGTATCTCACTGGACATACATATACCCTCCACACTCCCATCCTGGGTAATCTTGGTGAACTTCTCATGAGCCAACGTCTCACTTCACCGAAGCAAGGTGGTATCCTTCAGGGGCCCTGAGACAGTGGCAAATATGGCTCACACTGCTGCATCCTTTACATACACATTCTATGGACACCTAGTAGACTGCATGGATTGTGCTATCCCAAATAACAACAGGACTCACTACTCCAATGGCAGGGGACCTGTCTGGTAGACCCCAGCCATTAATAAGCTGTACAATGTCAGGAGGAAGCTACTACATGGTAGAGCACAATCCCAGACTAGGAAGGCATCTGTGATCTGTACTAGCAGACAGCTACAATCACTCATGAACTTTTCTAAGGGCCGCTTCTACCAGACAATTGCAACAGACACGTAGGACTATCACACAGCCTTATTCAGTTATGCTTCTTCGAAACAGTCACCAAGGCCATTGATGAGGGAAAGGCAGTCCATACAGCCTACCTTGACCTTGCAAAGGCCTTGGACACAATACCCCACTCGGGTATTGTAGAAAAACTTATCAGCTTAAATGTAAACCCATATGTCACAAGATGGGTTGCAAACTGGCTTAAGGACAGAACCCACAGGGTTAGAGTTGCTGGCGCTATGTCAGACTTCAAGCCGGTCACAAGTGGTGTCCCACAGGGCTCGGTCCTTGGCCCCCTATTGTTCGGCATCTACTTCTCAGAAGTACAGGCCAACATGGGAGGAATTTGGCTGACAAAGTTTGCAGACGACTGCAAACTGGGCACCATAGTGGAAAGTGCATCGGACACGGATATCCTTCAGAAGGGACTCACGGAAACAGATAGCTGGTGCCAGAGCCATGGCCTGAAGTTAAACGCCAAAAATGTATAGTCATACCGGGGAAAACAAGGTAACCCCAAGCTACCATATAGGTGGCAATCCACTAAGCACAGAAGAGGTTATCAGGGACCTGGGGACCCAGGTTGACAGTGGCCTTTCTTTTGACACTCACGTTGCTAAAGTGGTTAGAAAGACCTTCTCCATTGCCTACCTGATCATGAAGGGATTCACATCCAGATCTAGTGAGGTCATTGTTCCCTGTACTCTTCACTTATCAGACCAATGATCGAGTACAATGCCCCATTCGGGATGTATCTCACCCGACATCTGCAGCAATTGGAGAGACCCCAAAGTTCCTCACCAAAAGGATAAAGGGACTCCAAAATCTGTCATATGCTGCCAGATTGAAGAAACTCCAGCTCTATTCAGTTGCATACCATCTGCTCAGAGGTGACATGTGCCTGACATACAAGGCCATGTCCAACCCGAATTAATGGACATGCTCCACCTCAAAAATCCAAATCCACCAAAACCACTAGAGCAAGCGACTTAAACCTTAGCACGGATATAAATAGGACGTGCTGGAGGGATAAATTTATCACTCAGAGACTCCCTATGCTGTGGAATAAAATCCCGATCCATGTGAGGCAGAGCACCTCGCTGGCTCTGTTCAAGAGAAATCTTGACCTGTGGATGGGAGATCGTAGGTTTATCCCGGGAATCATCTCTGTGCCACTGCTGGACAGAGGCACAACAAACTAATGGGCACAGTATTTTTTCATATAAGGGGTGGCGTAAGCCACAAAAATTTGGGCTAGGCTTATAAATGCCTTAGGGCAGATAGCCTAGTATAAACATATGAACCTATGAACCTATGTCAGGAACTTGGGTGTACACTCACTGATATGCTGTGAGTTACTGCATACTGACTAAACCTACCCTGAACCCATTGGCATTGCCAACATCCTGGCAAACAGATTCAGTGCAGATGTCTCC
Source organism: Protopterus annectens (assembly GCF_019279795.1). Classification (NCBI taxonomy): domain Eukaryota; kingdom Metazoa; phylum Chordata; order Ceratodontiformes; family Protopteridae; genus Protopterus; species Protopterus annectens. Next base: position 634,835,837 of record NC_056735.1, on the reverse strand, counting down.
CACCCATCCCCCCTAAGGAGCAACTATCCATCCCAACAGAGTATAACCTCCCTGACATCACACAGTAACAGGTGAGTGCTGCTCTCCCCAAAGCGTACATCACAGTATCAATGTGACCAGACGGTGTCCCAGCCTTCATCTTACACGAGCATTATGACAGACGCAACCCTCACATTACATCACCGTTCAATATCGGAGTTACCACAGGATATGTACCCAAGGAATGGCGTACAGCGACAGTGGTCCCACTCCACAGAGTTGGTGCCACAACGGACCACAGACAATATTGCCCTATAAGCCTAAGTAGCCTGTTCTGCAAAGCTATGGAGCGTATTGTCATGGGACTCATACACATAGACATCGGGAACCTACAGACACTGTGTCCTACACATTTCAGCGTTGTTGTGGGCAGATCTTGCCTCTTGAACCTGTTTGTATTCTTTAAATGGCTAACAGGTCCATCGACATAGGGACGGCTGTCCACACAGCCTACCTGAACCTTGCAAAACCTTTCAACACAATAACCCACTGGGCCATTATGCATAGGCTCACCAGCATAGATATGGACACATATCTCACATGATGGATTGATACCTGGATCAGGGATAGCACCCACATGGTCAGAATTGCAGGTGCCATGTCTGACTATACACCAGTTACATGTGGCATCCCACACGGCTCGGTCCTGGGACCTCCTTGTTCAGTATATATTTGACTGACGTACAGGCTACCACAGGGAGAATATGGCTGAACATGTTTGCACTTGACTGCAAACTGGGTGCCATGATCAACTCTCCAGCTGCCACATGCATACTCAAACAGGGTCTCACAGAGATGGATGACTGGTGCCTGAGCCATGGCCTACAGCTAAATGCCATTAGTTGCATAGTCATCCCCTTTGGGAATAACAACATGCCCACACATTACCACATAGGTAGTACTCCATTACATATGGTAGGAGTTGTTAGGGGTTTGGGGACATGACTTGTTCATACTGTCGCCTTTGACATTCACATTGCCAAAGTGGTTGGACACACCTTCTATGTGGGCCACCTTACCCCATATGGTTTCACATCTAGATCGAGTGAGGTTATTGTGTCCCTATACTCATCACATCCATGCTTGGTTACAATGCCACATTTGGGGTGTACCTTACCCGACACCTGCAGCAACTGTACTGGCCATGGAAGTTCCTTACCAAGCAGATCTAGGGACTCACACAGATGCCCTGCACAGTTCAGATGCAGTAACTCCAGCTCTACTCAGTCACTTACCACCTACTCAGATATGATGTGTGCCTGTTGTTTACAGATATAACCAACCCAGAATTACTGGACATGCTCCACCTCAGGATATCTGACTCCCTTGGAGCTACACACTCCAGGGACGTATACCTCAGCACAGATGTTAATAGGACATTGTGGAGGGACAGATTCTTATCCCAGAGGCTCCACTCACTCCAGAATGTAATCCCAGTTTCACATAGGCAGAGCCACCCACTTGCCACCTACAGGAGACATCTTGACGACTGTATGGGTGATCGTATGTTTACCCCTGGGATATCTTCTGTGTCCCTGCTAGACAGAGGCACACTAGCCTAAACGTACATTGGCTATCTTGTGTGACCTACTATTCACACACACAGTGTAGTAATCTGACAGGGTTGCGAATGCCAAACACACTCTGGCTAGGCTTGTACATGCCCTAGGGCAGATAACCTAGTATCGACCTCTGAACCTATGCTAATGTTCAAGATGCACAATGTCTATTGCTGATACTGTTTGCAGGTCTTTATCATCTTTGCTTTACCAGTTTCTATGAACAACTTCGGTATCTGCAGAACATACTTGATTATGACAGGGTTCCACTATATTATAGATGTGTCTGTTGTCATATAACTGTGTGCACAGGGCGGATTGCTGTATAGTGATAGGTTCCTGGGTTAACACATGCAACTGCCAGATATGCATGGCCCACTGCTGTACTCAGACATGGCCTAAGTGTGTGAGCATGCCCAGTTCTGACATTCCGTGTTTTGTTGCCTGACATTTGTCTCGTTTATTCAAGTGTGTGAGCATGTCCAGTGTGATCTTTCAGTATGTTGCTATCTGAGGTCCACTACATTTGTTGATGTGTGCAAACATGACTGATATTAACATTTATACTGTGTGTGTTGGAAGTCAGGTTCTGTACTCACTGCAGGACTCACCTTTGTGTCATAACTCGACAAGGATTATGCTGTGCCTGCAGGGTTTCCATGAAATAATTTGCATAGACTTATCAACATTCCTTCATGCAGGCTGACCACTGCAATACTGTCATGGTTTAGTGGTTCAGTACTTTGGCTGTAGTGCACAGTATCCTGTGTTCGAGGCCCATCACTGCTTTATATTTTCATACTGAGCAGACCAGACTGCTTAAGGGCCAGTTAAGCAAATATGAGCATGTTGGCTTTTGTTCAGCTATGCCCTACTTAGACCAGGCTTGTCTGACATTGTTCAATATTCACCAACATTGCTGGACGTTGCCCAATATTACTGAACATTGACCACAGTTGTGCTAGTTTGTGTGTGTGTGATTTTGTTTGCATATACTACATGGTGGTAAATGCTGTTTAGCACTGCTTTATATTGCTTAACACATGGCAATCATGCCTTAGGTGGTGCTGCAGGGCTGCCTATGTCAGATGCACATGCTACACTCCCAGTACATGTTTGAAAGCAGGTAGTGTCAACTTAGGCATCCCTTTTACTATATGTGCGAGTCGGAGAGAGGTATCATTTCCAGAGTTCCTACTGAGCCAGTGTATGTGCTATGCATTGCCTCTTTGCCAAGGCCAAAGCATACTGGGCATGCCTCCTTCTGACTACTGGGGCAGGCTCAGGTTGTTCCTCCTCTGAGTCACGCTCTGCCTGTGATGGCCTTGGCAATGGTGGGGGGCTGTTTGGCCCAGGCCTATGCTGGTCCTCCTGCAGCTGTTTTCACAGGATCATATTATGTAGTATAAGCACATACCATGACAATTTGGATACATGTTGTTGGTGAGTACTGCAAGGCTCCACCAGATGTGTCCAGGCACCAGAACCGTGACTTGAGCAGCCCAAACACACACTCTATTACATTACGTGTTTGTGCGTGTGCCTCATTATGGCATTCCTGTTCAGGTGTGTGTGCATTTCTGATGGGTCTCCTCAGCCACTGCTTCAGTGCATAGCCTGAATCCCTCACTAGGTGACCATGTGGGATGTCCCCATTGGCAGATGTCTGGTACAGCTGCGTCAGATGCCAGATATGGGAATCATGGTAGCTTCCAGGGCAGCCTGCACACACATTCAGTATTATGCCCTGGGCATCACACACGACCTGGCAGTTGATGGAGGGGAAGCCCTTGCGGTTGAAATAGACTCTACCCCACTCACCAGCTGGTGCTTTAATGCGTATGTGCGTGCAGTCTATTGCACCCACTACCTCAGGGTATTCCGCTATTTGCTGGAAGAGACGCATATTTCTGGCCAATACCTCATGGGAATTGGGGAAATATACATGATCACCAACATGTGCTGACATGGCATCCAGGAACTGGTGTAGTACCCTGGATGCTGATGCCTGTGATATCCCCATCATATCACCATTTGGTCTCTGGAAGGTACCTGCTGCTAATATTCTTAGGCCAACATATACCTTGGTTTCCACTGGGATGGGTTCCACTCTGTTGGTTCTGTGTGTGAGGCGTGGTCTGCACAGCTCAACAATTTGCTGCAGGAGGTCTCTGTCCACTCTATAGTGCTCCACTATCTCCAGCTCATGTAGCCCCTGGTAGGTTACCCTGGGCCTGTGCACTTTTCTCCGTCTCCTCACTGTGGGTTCTCCAGCAGCATTTCCATTGTCACCATCCTCAGCAAGTTGCATATGTTGCCTTATAACAGCAATGGCAGCCCCTAACATTTCTTTGTCTCAGTAAAGCTTTTTCAGTTTTCACTTCTATTAACTTACTGCAGTGTCTGTTGTGAGAAATATAATGGACTGTTGTTTGCAGAGTTTTAAGTGCTAGGCTGGGCTGGGCTAGTGTACTGCCTGTGTAATTGCCTGATTCTGATTGTTTTCATCTGCTAGCTCTGCTAGTACTCCCTGGTAGCTTCCTACTATTTGTTGTGCTTCCTGTTTCCTTTCTGTTTCCTTGGGGGGACGCCGTGCACACAAGCGCAAACACATGCACAGCAGCTAACACACATGCACACATGCTTACACGGACTAAAACTTGCTTATTTGGGTTAAAACACATGCACACCAGTGCAAACACGCTTACAACTCTTTAAACAGCCTTCTGCATGCTTACTCCAGCTTAAACGCACGCACTCATGCTTACACGCGCGCCCTCTGTTTTACTCTGGTTTACACGCACGCACACGCGTGCATACCTGCTCAGCAAGAAACTTTGGTGTTATCCACGGCATACACCTTCCATTTCTTGCCTTTCCCTAGCCTACCTGTTGACACACCTCTTTCCATGATGTGTGAATGACAGCTGACACATGCCACTCTGCTCCAATGAGCTTCACTTCTTTCATACATACCCCCCTCGTGCTGTCACCTATCTTCTACTCTGTTACTCCCCATATCCTACTCCTACACTCCACTGACTGTGCTCATTTGCTATGTAAACTTGCGATTTACTATCCTAATGCTCATTTACATAGGATTGCCTACTAATGCTTGGTCACATGTCTTAGACTGAGCTTCCCCCCTTAGCAACCTCTACTCGGTGGCCATGTTGTCTTCAGCCTGCCATTCCCTTGCATTGTACATTAACAATTTCAATAAAATCCATATTTGTGGGTTTTAATTTTTAGTATTCTGGGTTTTAGAGTGCACCCCGTTTGCGCGGCGCTGCGCTACACTTAAACATCGGAAATCGGCGAAAAAAAATAAAATATTATTATTTTCATATTGCATCAGGAAACATTTCACATGGCCGTATATTTGGCCATTGGCATGCTTCATGCACTGTATGCAACCTTTATTTGGAGCTGTCATGCCTCCGTTTTGCTATTTGCAGAATGGTACTCAGTTGTCAACTGAGTACATTTCTGCAAATAACACTGCTCTTACTTGGACAGGTTCGGGTTTCCTGAATCGCATATCTACCTCATTTGCATGCCTTTCGCCTGCAATTGAGGTAATTTGCATATCCCAGCCCTGTCCGTGTAAGAGCCATTTTAGGAGCTCTCTTAAATGCCCCTACAGGCTGTTCCTGGATCGCTCATCAGACATGATGGCTGCATGGAGTCTTACTCTACTCTAAGACTCCATGCAAGCCTTCATGAATCCGGCCCACAAAGTAAAATTTTATTCTAATCTTTCTGGTAGGTGCTAGTGAATTTAGTATATCTAGGAAGATCTGAGTGAATGAATTAACATCTGCATTGAGAGAAAGTTGGTGGAGGAAGGACCAATTTATGCTGGACAGTTTAGAGTTAAAGGCTTCTGGACTGAAGCTGATAAGTTTACGACAGTCTCTAAAAAGGTGGTCTTTAGGTGGTTGCAGGGAGTATCTTTGGATATGGTAGGAAAATGATCAGTTAAGGAGTTTGGAAGTATCCCAGGGTTATGATAAAGGTTGGGATCTGAGGCGAGTATCCAGTTTAGGACAGGGCCAGTAGTAGTGTTTTTGTTGATGCGAGTAGGGGAGGTGGTGAGTTGATGGAAACCATGAAGGTTGATTCTAAGATTAGGAGCTATAGGTGTAAGTTTATTCCAGTCAATGTTTACATCACTAAGGATGATAATGTCATAGGTTACATTTTGAGAGATCCATGAGAGTATGTTCTCAAGGATGGGAATATTGTTCCCTGGGGGATATAGATAGATGCTATGGCCAACTTATTGTGTGAGTTTAGGTGACAGTTTAAAATTAGAAGTTCAGCAGGGTCAAAGCTGGGAATAGAAATGGAAAGTGGGGAGAGATTAAGTTGATTAGAGTAGAGGATGGCAATACCTCCACCTCTAATCTTTTCAAATAAGTGTTCATTATTCCTGTATTCACTGCATGCGTGTTCTAATCCAACACCAGTGAACTGTTGCATGTTAACTAATAAATAATGCAGCAACAAATTTCTCAAATAAATGTAGTGCAATACCCAGATTAAGGTTCAAGCATATGTTCTGCCCATTTTGTCTGAAATAATGCTGTATATTCCACTAGGTAAATGAACATGGAATATGGGTAAGTTAACTGATGTCCTGGACAGCTATCCATGTGTCTAAATGCCAGATTTTAAGAAACATTATCAATAAAGTTTAAAACAAGATTGCGCTTTTTTAAGTAATCTTTTCAAATAAGTATTCATTATTCCTGTAATCACTGCATGTGTGTTCTAGTCCGACACCAGTCAACTGCTGCAGCTGAACTAATAAATAATGCAGCAACAAATTTCACAAATAAATGTAGTGCAATACCCATATTAAATGTCAAGCTTCAGATTTGATAACTTTCCCTGAAATATGCTGTAGATAGCACTCAGTAAATGAACGGGGTATACGGATAGGTTAGCAAACATCCTACACAGCCATACATGTGTGTAACTGCCATTTTTCAAGTGACTTTAAGCATTACAGTGTAAAAGGAGATGGTGCTTTGATAACTAATGTTTTCAAATAAAGCACTCATTGTTCATGTGGTCACTGCATTTGGTTTCCAATCTGATAACACACACAGCTATGCATGGTTGTAAATGTACAATTTCACACAAAATGGTTCAATAAAAGTCTTAAAGGAAATGGTGCTTTGAGAATTCATTATATTCAAATAAAGTGCACATTATTCCTGTAGTCACTGCTTGTGGATTCTAATCCCATGGCAGCCAACTGAGAAATGGCCAGGTGCCTAGTGTAATTAATATACACAAATATACCTCAACTGTCACAATTTTTGCAGAACATAATCACTACTACCCCATATGTCTGATCCTTGATTAGCAGAATCATGACATTGCTTGGAATGCAATTTATTGGCAAGTCCATTAGAAGGATACCTTGCTACTAATGTATGAGCACACTGTATAAAAATGTTCCCTGTAGTTTTGCCTTTGTACCACCATTTGTTGAGGCTTGGCCCATAATGTCCAATGCAAACAGGTTGAGAGCTATGTACATGCAACATCATCTGTACAATACCATCTCTACAATATTTGCAGTCATTGTTCTCACAACTGAAATCTTAGATATGCAGAAGTATGTAGTAGTAGTCTGTGTAGTAATATTACCTGCAAAGTTACTGTTTTTTTTCTCTCTTTCACCCCACCCCTTCTCTTCTTTAATTTATTAATTATATTAATATCATGATTTGATATTAATATATTATTTGTAACTACCTCTTACGTTGGCCTTATGTATAATTTCATATTGCTTTGCTGTTAATATACTTTCATTTATGTTATTTATTGTTGTGTTCCTCATTATATTATATTCTTTAATATTTCTTTCGATTAATCATTATTTTCTATTATGTTAATACTTACATTTGTTTGGTTATGTTTATTTTAACCTTATGTTTATACTTAATTTCCTACAGAGCGACACGATAGGCCAGTTCCAGGCAATTCAGCTATCTTGGCTCCCCCAGATGTGGCACCGGGGCCCAGTACATCTGTGCAGCACCATGGTAGTGCCCCGTCTTCTGCCCCTGCACTACCTGGGCTGTCAGGCAGTTCTGCCCCACAGGCTGAGATTGGTCCCCCTTATGGGAGTAGAAGTGGAGGGGGGTGATTATATCACCTGTGAGGAACTGTCAGGCATGGTGCATGGGCTGCTGCACTGAAGAGATAGAAAGTATGCTGTCCATCCCAGTGGGGCAACCTTGCCCCACACGTTGGCATCAACCACTGCCTACACAGGATCAGTGAAGGTATAGTGCTGATAGTCCCATGGGTGAGGACTTGAGTTATACCGCTTCTGTGTCTGATATCAGTGGGACTGGGATTCCACAACACCCTTCCCAACCAAGTTCATCTCCCTCTTGCATCACACACCAGCCCTGTCTGATGTCTTGTCTGTCTGCAAACGCTTCATCATCTTCCCAAATTACCTCCCCCACACGTACCTATGTCCTTTCCCCAACATTCCACTCTCACCTTAAAAAAAAATGAGCAGCTGTCCTAAAAAATAATATTGTCCCATAAATAGCTCTCTATTTCACACAAGTGTCCCACTGGACACACATAATTTGGTCCAATTGGCTTGACAATGCATGTATGTTGTCCTCACACCTCTCCTTGGGGTGACAGTCGAAATTCAGCTAAAAAAATCTGTTAATGTGTACAGTTGTTGCTGTACAAGAAATGGATAGATATGGTTATTTCCTACACACATCCTGCACATACCTACCTGAATTTCACTGTTTTTCCCCCTGCTTGCACCTCATTTCACCACTGTCCTATCTCCCCATGTTTAATTTCTTTAAAGATGTTTTGCATGATGCTGCTTGATATGCAGCATTGCTAAGCTCAGCTATATTGATATATCTGTGTGAAATAATAATAATCACATTGAAAATGTACACCTGCAACCTATTTCAAATCCAGCACCATCATATGTGTGGACTAGTGCATCAACCCACCAAGCCACACAGCCATTAATTAGCACAGGTGGCTTAAGCAAAACATACAAATTGTCAAGTACCATCATTAAATGTGTTTAAGTAGGGCTGCGCATTGCACTGCATTGCACAAATTTGCTTAAAGAGTAATGGAAAAAATGGGAGTGTAACTTGGAGTCTGGCATAGCAATATATCACTAGAAAGCCAGACACAGAATAATAGATGTTAAGTGAGGTCTCTAACAGCAGGTAACTGTGCAGTTCTATCTGAAACATTTAAAAATACACCTGCTAATGCAATAATGAAAAGAATAGGTGTTTAACTGGGACTCTGGTGGAGAAATACATCCCTATAAAGCCATACACATAATCATGGATGTAAATGAGGTAAGTAACAGCCTGTAAGTGTGTAATTATATGCTGAAAAATACACCTGCTGTAACAGTGACTCAGTAGCTTGGTCTGTTAAATGCTTTGAAAACATTAATTTTTGGTACATATGGTCCTTTGTTCAAATTCAGTGGTGTATAGCATTTAAAATACATGTATGTATACATCATCTTTGTGAATTCTGTAATGAATGACTGTCTCATCAACTGTTTATCCACCCAAAGCATTTCAGATGGAATGTCTAGCACAGCTGCACAACTAACATACACATATGGAGGCTGTGCTAGCAACAAGGGTTGCCATCTCACATGTTCCAGATGACTACCATAATGTAACGCATGGCTTGACAATTGTCCAAATAGTTGACATAATGGTAAATATACCCCCACCTTGTTCAAGGACACAACAAACATGTTGCCCTTTACTCTGTTAATGATACCTTTGGCTAACATACTTACCTTAAACACATACCTCAATTTCCTGCGGAGTGGATTCCCTCAATCAGGCACTGTCTGTAGACCAAGGCTGCCACAGGTCACACCATTACTCATAAGTGTTGCTGCTCTCCACATTCTACAGCCTCTCTCACAATGTTTATTGCCTACAGCAGCAGCTGCAGCCTGTAGTACACACATCTGTATGTAGTAAGTATCTACTACAAACATCCTGTCTGTGCTGACGTAGTATTGCTACCCAGCATTTCCACCCCATCATATGAGAAAGGGGATGGAGTCTACATTGAGGCCTTATATCTCCTTCAATAGTTGCATGAGATTTCCTGATTACACTGCAAATCAGCTGTGTATGCTTCCTTAGCATTACTCAACTACAGATTGGTTCAGAGGCAATCACCTGCTAATGAGAACCATCTTAAAAAAGGCAAATTCCTTGCAAGGGAAACCATTGTGTATGAGAGTTACTTTCTATGGTGAACTCATTGTCACAGCACTTATATATCTGTAGCTTTCAAAAGAGGAGTATTGTACCCCATCAGGTATGTAACCATTTTTTTCAACATGATGTATATATTTTAATATACTTAGGTGAAATGGGGATTACATCAGTAAGGCTTTCTTAGAACTGTAACTGTGACATGCCATTGATCTGCAGCTGTGTAACACCTACAGAGGATGTAGACTACAGCAAGGGTTTAATGCTGTCTGTTAACTAGGGACACAGCTCTCCTGGGAACTGCCTTTGTTGGCAGTTATAATACTACACAGCTATGGTTTGGCATTTAACTACAGACATATGTTATAGGGGGGTGGCTTTTCTGTTATAGGCCACACTACAAGTGGACTCCTGTGTTGGGTGTGTGATCATATGTGAGCATCTGTTAATGCACAAGCAGGTGTAGGTCACTATTGCCACTGTCCTAGCTGCCTGCACACCCTTAGCATGATTGCTACACTGTTGTATATGAGATGTGTAATCAAGCAGGGAATACTGATAGCCTTCCTTAATTGCTGTATCTGTACATACTGTACTCCCATAAATGTGATCCTGACATGTTCTCATTTTTTGTATTTCAGGTGACAACATGCACGCCAGACATTGCCCACCTTTCACTGAGGTGGAAAACGATCTTATAACTGAGTCATTACAACAACACTACCAAATCCTGCTGTCCAGAGGGAGGGCAAATAGGTAGGAGTGACAAGCCTTGTGGGATGAACTTGTCCATAATGTAAATGCTGTGGGGCATCAGAATCACACATATGAACAGGTGTACCACCATACCACAGACATGATCCACTCGGTACAAAGAAGGGCAGCGGATGTGGCCAGGGATTGTCAGGTCACTGGTGGTGGGCCTGGAGAGGGACAACCTCTGACAGCCACTAAGGAATTCCTGGTGAAACTTGCAACACAGGACAGCTCCCAGGCTCCCATCACCCTGTATGTTGTGGATGTGGGTGCCACCATTTCCACCCAAGAGGAGTGTCTAGGTATGTTTAGTTGAATCAGCATTGGAATGCTGTAGCATTTAGCTGTCAGGCTGTACATAGTTTTATGTGGGTGTCAGGTGTTTTATGGGGTGGGGAGGGGTAGGTTACCTGCAGTCTTAAGCTCATACAGAGATTGTGATCCACATACCTGTTATCATAGCAGCTATAGTAACTGGGGAATATTTGGATGTACTGCCAGTGTTATACTGTAACATGTGGTGCTGTTTACATTACCTCTCCCTCAATTGTTTTTCAGGACCATCAGAAATAGGAAGAGGCCATGCCCATGCCACTGGTAAGCACACAACATTTTGCCACAGATATAAACTTTACTTCTAGTTATTACCTAAATTGGCATCCCAGACCTGCTGGCTAGATACATGTACTGTCTGCATGATTGAAAAATGTGGAGATATGTTCTGACTGTAAACACTGTGGTCATACCTAGGCCTTGTAGGTGTGACCACAGTGATTGATTTCACAGTATTGACAGGTATTGACAGGACTTATTAGATGTCCATACCTGTAAACTGCAGAGTTCTGCAGAATGTCAACAGTGTGCATAATTTATGTATTGTTCATGGCAGTCCTGTTTAAAGAGCTGTTATTCTGAAATATTTTCAAATGTGGCTTAGAAATTAATGACCTCTGTTCCTACTATCTCAGATTTTGGGTTGTACAAGTCTGTAATAGTGACAGCAGTGTATACAGCTTAACATATATTGAAACATAGTACTGCAGAGCATAGTAGTGCAGGTATTAATGTGATGCTTTCCCCTTTATGCCACAGGTGACCTGGGACGCTGGTCACTGTCCCCTTCACAACCTGAATTCAGTGTCCCTTCAGACTCTGATGATGATGGTGGCCAAAGTGAGGCACAGCTGGGGGTTGTAGGGGCTGACTCTGTCATAGAGGTTTATGTCCCTCATCCACCATCATTATCACCATACACAATCAGTATGCCTATGCATACCCAGTTCCCTGAGGCCACAGATATTGGACAGTCGGAGGGTAGGGACATTGAATAGGGAAGTATGGCTACTGTGGCTGCAGTGAGTGTTGACACCGGCCATAGCCAAATTTTTGGTGAGATTCCACACAGGAGGATTGATAGGGGTGCTCATAGGAGGCCTGCTGTCCCTCCACCACCTGTTGTAGGTGTCTCATCACGTCACTCGGTGTATGTTTAGGGCTGTCATGCCAGCACAGGCACATTCCGAAAGGAATTCCAGATGGATACTCAGGATGGATGCAGCACAGTCTGACATCAATGATTGCCTCCACCGCATTTCTGATACCCTGGATCAGTTGACTGATGGAGTGGAAAGACATTGGTCGCACACTATCTGCCTTGGAATGCATATTGTCTGTGATGAAACGTCTGGTTGGAGTTGAGCATCTGACTCGTGGATATAGGTCAGCAACTACATCTGCTGAGAGTCCAGGTGGCCATGCACAATCATGCTTCCATAGTGGCAGTACATCCAGCACTCCAGAGGAGAGTGTGCTGTCCACACCAAGACATGGTAGGGCATGGGCTTGTGGTCCTGGGTAGTCCCGAGGAGGACACAGTCCCAGCAGACAGCAGTTATCCTCAGGTAGTAGCCCAGCATCTGACCTGGGGCATTGAGGTGCCACTGCAACTCCTGGCAGAGCCAGTTCTCATGTTTGGGGGTGGAGATGATGAACTTCAGCTCTACTATGCAAGGCTCAAAGCTGTTCAACATACATTCATGTAGGGGTATCACTGAGCTTGGCTGTGTTCACACAGACACACACACACCACTGTGACACTCAGCTCATCTACAGAAACACATGCCACATTTATATGGTTCGTTTTGCCCGCTCCCCTTTCTGCCTCACACACATGCTTGCCAACCTGTTTGGTCAGCCTTGGCCTCCTCCACCCCATACAACACCCTGTGGAAGTGATGATACCTGTGCCACATCCCTGTCATCATTGTCATCGATGCAGGGAAATGAAGCTACTTGTCTGATGCACAGGGTGATTATCTAAATTAGTATGTATTTGTTTCATCCATTGTTGCCTTTGACATACTACTTGAACTGGTCTGTCATACAGTTGGAATGCTGCCATTTGTAATGTGCAAACTATATTATATTGTGTACATTACCTTGGATGATGTTGTAATGCCTGTGTAGTCACAAAAAAGAAAAGTGTCTCATGGCACTGTTTACATTTTACTTTCAGGATTGTGTAGGGCACACCTATGGGTTCACATCTACAATAAACACGTCATCTTCAGAGCAAATGGATGGAATGAAAGCACAGAAGGAAAATGTCATCAGAAAGATAAAACAGTATAGCTGCATGGTTCCATGGGTTGATATGTGTATAACAGGCTAACAAAAACAAGGGCGTCTTTCATCCTAGCCATGCATCCCTAAACTCTGACAAGGTCTGACACCCTTGATAAGTGTAAGCAGGGTTTTGGGAGCTGACACATGGACAAGCCAAGAAGTGCGAGTTGAACCATTCACATTTTCCCTGTGTCCATTAGAGACATTTGTCCTAAAGCAGTTATAATTGTTGTGTTCCCCATCCTGTCATGTAACTTGCACATGATTTGTGTTAAGGTGGAACTGTGATTCACAGGCATTGTGAGCCTGTTACATACTGGGTGTAGTGTCTGGGCTACATACCTGTCTGTCCAGTATGTCCTGTTTATACAACAGTCAAGGTGTATGTGTGTAGGAGAGGTAATTCTTACAGTAGTCCTTTCTTGAATATGCAGGAGCTACACAATGGGGTCTGACACCTCCCTGCATGGCAGGCATACACCTCCCCTGAAAAGCATGTCGGAGACAGAATACACAGTTATGGGCTTGACAAGGTCTGCATAGAACATGTTATGTACACTGTGTATTGATTTACTGTGGAACCTCTGTGGATGTGACATTTGTTAGATATGCCTGGTTAGTTACATACCAAAGGTGGTATTGCACTTGATGGTATTTGTGATGAATGCCAAATACAGTGTAACAATGACTGCCTTGGATTTACATTCCATACCTTTGTTTATAGGTTGCATAACATAGAATGCATCCACAAATATTACCAACCTATGGCAGTCAGAGGCCAGATCACTATGTGTCTGTAAGTCCCTGACTACTGGGTCAACTATTGGAGGTGTGTGGTCAATAAATTAGTTATCAGGGGTGTATGACTTCCCAAGGGATAGTATTTTGCATTCCGTGGCATTTACTATTAGTGCATGGCTCTGACAACAACTGAATGTATGTGTCAGCCCTTCCTGGATAAATTCTGAGTCATTGTGGGATTCAATGACAGCTCCTAATTTGCAGTCCTCTGCAAATTTAGTCAGCAGAGGCCAATGACAGTGGCCGTGACTGCAGAGAAGTAAATGCCTAGAAGAAGCACATCCTACCCACTCAAACCCATATCACACATACCTACATGTGCAGAGGTCTTTACCAGACACATACGTAAACACCAAACTCCTTACAAATCCAAATGCGAGCTCGCTACACATAATCATACCTCTGCAGAACACAGTACACATAATAGCTCGTGCACCACTGTCTCACCGGTAAAGTACCTAAGGCAAAACACAAAAGCAAACATATTACTCATAGGTGATTACATAATGAGACGCATTGATGTGCCTCTCACCAGGCTACATAAGGGAAAGGTCACAGTTAGATTTCTGTGAGGTGCCAGGATACACCATATCACACATGCACTCAGGTCTATCAATGTCAGGTACTGTTATAACTATGTCATAGCTCCTGTTGGTGTGTATGACTTGGGACATACCTCTCTGGACTGTATGCAGAGACATGACTGGGCTGATGGACTATGTGCCTTAGGCAAGTATGCCCTTGGCCTTGAGCTGCATTTTACTGTCACCTAGGATGATGGCTCCATACAAATGAAAAATTATTGATGTCAATAATTGCCATATTGTGTTGTGTCAATGTAAGGGGATCCACTATCTGTCAGCCTGGGATGACCAGCTCAGTAGACCTCAGTACTGTGCAAGAAATGGTCTTCATTTGTCACCCTTGGGATTTTGGCTACTGGCAAAGGCATTTGCCAACCCATAGAGTGCCTTTTAGGTGGTGTCATAAGGAAAAACATTCCAATGAGAAAAGCCTATCTGCAAACAACAGCCTGGTTATGCTGCTAAACACTAGGAATGTGACCACTAAACTCCACTCATTGAAAGCTGTCCTCACCTTGGAAGATGCAGATATTTTTGCAGTTATAGATACCCGGGTCCATGCTGTGGAGAGCACTACAACCATGTAAGGCTATACCTCCTTCCACATGCTCAGACCTCAAAATTAAAGCGTTCAAAGTAATGGAGGTCTTGTATCCATATTCATTAAGGATAGATACACATCCAGATTGGTTAGACAGTATGATTCCCTGGAGAAACTGCAGGTGCTAGTGACTGCTTATAGGGCACTTAAACCATTCCAGCTACAAGAGCAACTCCATGAATCAGAACACCCACTATGCTTAAATGGATCTACTTGAGTCTATTAAAATGTATCAAAACAAAATGGTTTTGGTTGACTTTAACTACCCACCAACTGGGTAGATTACTTGTGCTCAAACTCAGTTGCCCAGAGGTTGATCAGCTTCCTTAACTACAATGCCCTGGATGAGCGAGTTGGCATCCACACAAGGGGAAACAACACACTGGATCTAGTGCTTACCAATATGGGTGACCACTTTACATCCTCCACTGTGAGGTCCTCCCTGGTGAGATCTGACCACAAATTGGTCTCAAAGTAAGTATCACACATGACCCCCCCAGCATATAAAGTAATAAAGTTCAGCAAAGCAGATTACAACTTACTATGGGATGGTATAAATAGCTTGACTGCATCATCCCCCAAAGCTGGAACAAGCAACTATGTCGAGTTCTATAATGGTGCTTTATATAAATACCTGTACAACTGCATTGACTCGCTTGTACCTGACATGGGCAAAACAAGCTCCTCATGGCACAGCAAATCTGCCTTGTGGACAACTGCCATTAGCAGGCTTTACAATAAGAGGTAGACATTGGTGTCTCATATTAGGAGGGAGGGAGCCTCCCTAAAATGGTGGCACTCCCTCCTCAGCGTAAACAAAAAAAAATGTGTTGTTGTGAAGTCCTGCAAAACAAAGTATGAGAAAAAATTAGCCTCCTCCACAAAGGACAACCACAATGCATTGTGTAGATACATGTGTAATGTAAAAGGAAAGGCCCATATTGTTGCCAAACTCATACATAATGATGCCACATATAATGAGCCCGTAGATATAGCTAACCTGTTGGCCATCAGGTTCAGCGACAACTGCACTCCCCTGTCCCCACTACATGTACACCATGACATCCCTGCAACTTATCCCATACCTTGTATCTGTAAAGAGCAGGTAGTAAATAGCCTCTCTAAGCTGACAAAAACAGCATCTATTGCACCTGCTAGCATCCCAGACTGCATCCTACATGGTATCCAACATGGATTACCAACACCACTGGAAACTCTTTGCAATCATAGTGCAACCATTTGCTGCATCCCAGCTGACTGGAAATTGGCCACTGGTGCATCTACTGACCATGGGACCTGTAGGGCTATTAGCCTGACTAGCCATATCTGTAAGGCCATGGGGCAACTCATCATGGACCATATCAACAAATATATAGCCAATCTAAAACACTTGACCCTGCACTGTTTGGATCTGTGATAGGGAGGTCATGCCTGTTAACCCTAGTGGACATCTATGAGGTAGTCACTAATGTATGAGGGGACATCTGTGCATACAACCACCTGGACTTAGCCAAGTCATTTGACACTATCCCCCACTCAGGTATCATTGACAAACCCACCCAGCTAGCCATCAACATTAATATCATTAGGGAGGTCACTGACTGGCTCACTGATAGCACTCATATAGTCAGAATAGGATTATCCACCCCCAGTAGCACAGCTGTAACCAGTGGTGTTCCACATGATTCAGTCCTGGGTCTTCTAAGGTTTGGAATTCATTTATCCAATGTACAAACACAAAGTGAATGTCTGTGGCTGACAAAGTTTGCTGATGCCTGCAAAATGGAACCGGTCATAGACTCTCCAAATTACATCAACATCCTACAAGAGGGTCATACATGACCAAATGATTGTTGACACAATCATGGAGTTAAAATCCTTGCAAATATATGTAGTATCATTCCTTTCAGTACCAGTAATGTCCCTGCTAAGTAGTACATCAATAGCAACACCTTAAGTACATACTCAGGGGTGAGTAGCCTGAGAACACAGGTTTACACCTACCTTACCTTATATCACCATGTCTCCACAGTGTTAAGAAGGGCATTATAACTTGCTCAAGTCATAACTGAGGGTATTCTCACCTGACTATGAAGTAGTTATAACCTCCATGTATTTTTCCCTTATCAGGTCAATATGTGAGTGCAATGGCCATTTTGTTATGTATGT
>NC_056735.1:634805927-634813427 GCF_019279795.1 Protopterus annectens | reverse complement strand
CACACGTGTGGATGTGATGCCCCCATCATGTCCCCAGTTGGTCTTTGAAATGTACCTGCAGCTAGTATCCTAAGGGCTACACATTCCTTTATCTCCACTGGGATGGGTTCCCCTATGTTAACTCTGCCTCTGAGTAGAGGGCACCAGAGCTTAGTGAGTTCTTGTAATATGTCCATGTCCACCCTGTAGTGCTCTACAATCTCCAACTCATGTAGCTGCTGGAAGGTTACCTTGGGCCTGGACACTCTTCTCCTTCTCGGCCTAGGCCTATTGTCAGTTGCAATAGCCTCTGAGTAAAGGGCACCAGAGCTCAGTGAGTTCTTGTAATATGTCCATGTCCACCCTGTACTGCTCTACAATCTCCAACTCATGTAGCTCCTGGTAGGTTACCTTGGGTCTGGACACTCTTTTCCTTCTCGGCCTAG
This sequence comes from Protopterus annectens, assembly GCF_019279795.1. Taxonomy (NCBI): domain Eukaryota; kingdom Metazoa; phylum Chordata; order Ceratodontiformes; family Protopteridae; genus Protopterus; species Protopterus annectens. The sequence continues at coordinate 634,813,002 of NC_056735.1, read as the reverse complement.
GCCTATTGTCAACAGCAATAGCAACATTGACTTCAGCATCTAGCGCATACAGATGTATCAGACCTGCAGCAGCCTCTAGCATTATCACAGTTAAAATTCCCAAGTCTGAACTCCAATGTTCCAGAGTACTGAGGGAAAATCAGAATGTAGGCTGTATGAATATTTTATACAGTTCTGCTTTAGGTCCACCATGTGGGACCGGCTAATTATGATGCAGTTTACCTGCACATGATATAATTAAACATAATTTAGAGGTCATACATTAGTGCACGCCATGCCGCTATGCGCCGTGGTGCACAGCATAGTTTATACAAAAGTCAAAAATATTTATTGAAGATAGCTGGTTTTAATTAATTGCTGTCTAAGTCATCACTCAGCTATGCAGCGCACCATGCAAACACATGCAGCTGGAAACAAAAAAAATACTAAAAATAATGAGACGCACTCCCTCTGCTGTCATCTACATCCTCTGGAAATATCAACATCGTGTAGGAGCCTACATTTAGTTAGTTTGTGAACATGGTTGCTCCTTTTAGCAATTCAGGAAATCCACCATATTTACATATATATCCATGCTGATAGCCTAGATACTTCATGGTTCATAGCCGTTTGAGCTTGGTGACAGCACGTATTCACTGTTGTACAAACCCAATGCAAGGTTCTGCAGTATATTTGTGAAAACCATATTACAAATGTTATTTTTTTTTTCTTTTTTTTATTTCTGTTAAGCATGTTTGTGCATTGAGGCACATAGTACAAACGGGTTTATATTATATATTCGAATGCTTAACTGATCAAATCGCTAAAGAATGAACTTTAGCAATCAAACAGTTAAATGTTCGAATATATTAAAAAATAATATTTAGAAAAATAAAACAGAAAGTAAAGGGTTTAAGCAGGGGGCAAGCCCCCCTGCACCCCCCACAGCCCCCGCTATTGAAATATACCAACTCTGAGATCGATTAGTGTGTTACAGCGGAAAATGGAAAATTTCCCATTTCCTTCACTGTAGCATGATCTTGGAGTTGGTATATTTAAGTAGCAGGGGGTGTGGGTGGTGCAGGGGGGCTTGCCCTCCTGCTTACACCCTTTAATTTTCTTTTTTTTTTTGTTTTTTTAAAATTTTTTAATATATTCGAACATTTAACTGTTCGATCACTAAAGTTCGTTCTTTAGCGATTCGAACAGTTAAGTGTTCGAATATATAATATAGACCCATGCAAACATGCTAAAATTATTAAAAAGATATTTATTTTACATATTCCCTTCCTTTTTCAGACATCCATAATGTACCTTTTGAACATATATGTTTGTGATCTAACATTTTCTGAGTAGTTATGTCCATATTTGTGGATTTTTATATCCTCTTCTGTCCGTGTAGACTCATGTACAAAGAAAAATTCCATGTACACTACAGACATTAACACAGAGTCTACACATATGCCTTTCTGCTTGTAGTATTGTTTCACCTGGGTCATATGCATAAGATTCAAATGCTTATGAGGTAATATGTATTCCACATAACTTTGCCTGTTTGCACGTGTTTGCGTGCTGCTAAGTGACCCTAACTGAATCTAAAATTGTCCACGCTCATGTATGCATCACGCCACGATGCCTACACCAAAAAAAAATAGTGTAAGCTTTACTGAATTCCCACCTTTGTCATCAGTTGTTCTATTTTTTAGTTGAATTGTAGATGTTATAAATACATTAGCTGACACAGCACAGTACATGGAATATCACCTTTTAGTTAATAGGGTTAAAACAGGAATTCTGTTATGGACAATATTCTAAATTTTTATAGATGATAACAATATAGACTATATAATTAGTATTTTACCAGCTAGGCATGAAATCAGCAGAGGAAGCAAGGAACAGATGAATTTTTTTTTTTATTCTTCACTGACTTCCAAACTATTCATATTAATCAGATTTCTGCCCTTCGGTTGTATAATGGGATTCTGCTTAGCAACAACTTGTACTATACCTTACTGTAGCAGATCCTTTTTGAGTGGGATTTTAATTGGGTTCCACTTGTAGTTTTCAGATATTTCAAGCAGTAGTGACACACTTAATCCTGAGATTTATGTTATTGATATTGTTCCCATTTGATAACAAAGTGTTTTAGATGAGCCAGGTGGCACTCTGTCTTTATAGCATCATTAAGAAAGAATGAGTTATTTCTTACTTAAAGTTTTGCTCTACAAGATCTCTCAGGAGCATAGTGATGTACAAGATAAAAAATATGCTGGAAAACTGAAATTCGTAGCAAGTAAAAGATGTTATCAAGTGTGAACAAATTAGTCTTTGCAACACATTCCAAAGAATCTTCCAATCAGAAGTATTTATAACACTACATTTTAAACATTCTAGGCTATAGTTTAAGAAATCTGTCATCCTATTCTAAACATATGGGAGAGAGGCACAGACAACATTCCATTTCTTTGTGGAACTTAGATTCCACAGATAAAACAGAAGGATGAAAATCATGACAAGAATTATAAGGTGTAGCACCCAGCAGGATAAAGGCACTCCCATCAAACTAAAGAAGCAACTCAGAGGACAAATTAAGACTGCTTAAGCCAAATCTGAGGTAAATTTGGCCTCCCAGGTGAGGGACAACCACAAGACATTCTTTAATCATGTCCAAAACCCTCAAAGGCAATACACAGTTGTGTGCAAAGCTCACTGTTAATGGAGCTGCTTATACTGAGCTAGAAGATATAGCAAACCTACTGGCAGACAAATTCATTTATAACTTTACCCCTCTTGCCCCCTCAACCTACCCTCAGGAAATACCATCAAATATAACTTCCCCTACTACCATTAGGAAACAGCTCCTCAATTCTCTCTGTAAGGCCAAGAATACTACATTGGAGGGCAGAGACAATATCCCAGAATGCCGCCTAAATAGCATGAAACATGACTTAACAGAACCTCTGGAATTGCTCCTTAATTGTTGCCTCCAAACAGGATTCATTCTTCACAAATGGAGAACAGCAACAGCAATTCCTCTGCACAAAGTTGAGCCATCTACAGGCCTATAAATCTCAATGGTCTCATATGCAAATCTCAATGGTCTCGTATGCAAAGCCATGGAAAGAATTATCATGGAAATGATAAATAATGATATCGGAAACCTCCAAACACTGGAACCAACCAAATCTGTTTTTGTCAAGGGCAAGTCATACATGCTGAGCCTTGTGGACTTTTTTTAGAGGCTCACCAAAAGAATAGATGAGGGCAACATGGTTCATACTGCATGTCTTGATCTGTCCAAGGCATTTAGCACAATACCCCACTCAGGCATTGTTGATCATTTTAAGAGGTTAGGCATAAGCCTATATGTCACCCAGTGGATAGCCAAGTAGCTCACAGGCAAGACCCCGGTTAGAATTGGAGAATCTACTTCTTTAAAAGTAGCTAGTCACAGTTCCTCAGGGATCTGTCCTAGGACTGTTCCTTTTTGGCATTTACTTCTCTGAAGTCAAGTTCAGTGTCAAGTGCCTCTGGTTGAACAACTTTGCAGATGATTAGGAGCAATCAAAGAACCTCCAATGAGAATAATGTTCTCCAGGAAAGGCCGACACTTACAATAACTTGTGTCAGAGCCATGGAGTAAAGCTAAATGCCAAGAAATGCATAGTAGTATCCTTCAGGAAGTCATCTACCCCTGGTAACTATCATATTGACAACACACCCCCTAAGAGCTGACCCAATAGTCAGGGACCTAGGGGCACACATATAAATTAATCTAGCTTTTGGTCACCATGTATCTACAGTAGTGAGGAAATAATTCTATGTTGTGCAACTTATAAACAAGCGTATGGCCTCTTGGTCCAAGGAGGTCATTGTTTCACTGTATTCAGCATGCATCTGACCTATTACTGAGCACAATGCTCCCTTTGGTATGCATCTAAGTAGGCACATCCAATGATTTGAATGTTCACAGAGGTTCTTCACTAAAAGAATACAGAGCATAAGTAACATGTCCTACACAGATTGCCTCACAGCTCTATCCCTGTATTATGTCTCCTACAGGCTGTTGAGAGGAGATCAATGCCTGGCATACAAGGCATTCACAGACCCCCACCCTGACTGACACAACTGGGTCAACAAAACAGATGGCTAACAGATGTGAATGACTGACAGTCCTTGGATTTTGGGTGTATGCTTCTTCCCCAGGTAGTGTGCAGTCTTGGGGCATAAATATACATATATATATATATATATATATATATATATATATATATATATATATATATATATATATATATATAGGTTCACTAGACAATCTAGAAATACTGAAATGTCGAATTTCAGTATTTTGAGAATGAATAGTTGAAAGTGCAGTTACGCGAAACTGCACTATCTCAAATGTGGAAATGTCGAATCCACTGTCATGGTGTCACGTCCGTGATGTGTGGTGCAGTTTGTGGATTTAGCTGGGGATTCAGGAAAATGGTGTTTATGTAAGGGTATTGGGCAGGGATTTTAGTGTATGTGAGTGTGTGTAGTGGTGGTTTTTTTGTGTTTGTGTGTTTAGTGCAACCTCAGATTTAGTATATATAAGTAGGGGGTTTCCAACATTTCTGGGGTTTTAAAGTGTTGACATTACAAGTATTTTACTGGTGCATACTACTTTAAGAACTTCTGGAGCCATTTTTAAAAGATTATTTAAGGAGATTTTTCTAATTTTTTAGCAGTTTCTGAAGAAGTCCAATGGATATGAATGAAAGCACTTAAACCTCTGGATTTTAACATTAAGCAGTTTGGATTTACCCATACTGCGTTTTTTTTTTTTAGTTTTTCAGTACACTGATGTGTGAAATTTTAATTTTGTTTTGTTGTTTTATTTCCTTTTTACAGGTATGTCTCAGACTGATACGTACTTTAGATCGAGTACAGACTCCCCTAGAGTGATTGCCAGTAATAACAATACATCTGGAGATTTAACCATGCTTTTGGGATGCATACTTTAGATCGAGTTCAGACTCCCCTAGAGTGGTTGCCAGTAATAACAATACATCTGGAGATTTAACCATGCTTTTGGGATGCATGGATAAGTTACGAGATTAAATACAGTATCCGACAGTTGCTCTAATGCAAAATAGATCTACAAATACCAACAGTCCAAGATGATCCATCAACAATGAGGTTCCTGGAAATTCTTCTACAATGGATAACATCCTACCAGTGGATGTTACTGGACAACAGGTGCATAGTTCACCTTCAAGATTTTCTTTGGATATACAGGGATGCCTTGAGGCAAAGTTTCTTTTTGATAAAACATTTATAGGGCCAATTGTTCAGAACCAATTCAGTTTTCTGACCATGAACTGACCTTAGATAACAAAATGAAATAGTTTGAACATCTTCGATTAAATTCAAGTCCCTGCAGATGGACACTTCTTTTTTATGCTATTGCATTTATAACAAATGGGTCCAGAAATGGTTATGGATTTATAAATATCCGAACAGTGTCAACAGTGGATCGGTTTTCCATATGTAACTTCTTGAGTTATTTGACCAAACAGGAATAGAATTTATGAATCTTATTGTCCAGGACAACATGCAATGCTTATCAGCCTTGGAAGAAGAACTCCAGAACCTGGATTTGGACATTAAAAAGGATCTACTTTTTCCCTCCTTGCTCTAATGAGTTTCAGGAGGTTTTACATAAGACTAATGACTATGACTGCAATGCTTTTCAGTAGAAACAAAAGAAAATAATGAGGGACATCAGTGACTACAGGAACAAAAAGGTTTATCCAAATCTCCCGGGTGGTATATTACCACAGGAAAGTGCTAATATTGTTTCCAATCACCCAAGGCAAGAGAACTATAGTAATAGCAATGAAAACCATAATGGTCCGAGGAGATCAAAAAGAATTGAGGAAAGAAGGGAGAGAGGTGATAACAATCATCATGGTGGATTTAATAACAATTCTTCCAACCAGGATTTTCAGAAAAAAAGTGCAACTCTACCAGAAATACTGGAGGTAATATTTATGGAAGAATTTTTCAATAATCAACAAGGTACTGTTTCTATTTTCATTTTTGGGGGTTGCAAGGTATTTAACTATTCTACTTTTTTAGTCTCTGAAACTCTTGGCTCTTTGTTGCAAAAAGGTTTTTAAATTTGTGCCATCCAGACAGCCTAATGTGGTTGACGTGATAACAGAACTTAAGCTCTATTCTAGGAAGCTAAATCTTAGATGTATTCTTCCACCTTCCACTGATAATTCTCAGTCTGATTTTAAAAGGACCAGTACCTACAACCTCTCTTTGCTTCCTGGTATAAATTTATTTGAGCAGCTTTGTGAACATTGTGTGAGGGAATGGAGGCCCAAGAATAATAAACCAAGCTTCTACAGTCTTATATCTGCTGAAAGGAATTCACTGTCAGCCCTGTTCAAAGACAAAAATATTAGAATTATGAATCCTGACAAGGACAGCAGTGTAGTCATCATGGGCAAGTGCTTGTATTCCTCCAAAATGTTCAAAAATTGACACAATGGGAGATTTTTTTGTGGAGGCTTCATGTAATGAGATCAGTATAGCCTATCAAGCTATTGATTATCTCATTGAAGACATGATTGTGACCTATGATCTCCCTATTAACCTCAGGAATATTTTGTAGTAAACCATCCCAGGATACTGGGGATTTTTGGTATCCCAAAGATCCACAAATCTGTGGAAGACCCTCCTTTGAGGCCCATCAGAGCATCTGGTGGGTCCAGTACTGAACCTTTGGCTAAGTTTTTGGATATGAGGTTAAAAACATTTATGTTAGATAAACCACACTTGTTAAAGGATTCTTGGCACTTTTTGAAAGTAATTTCTGTACGAGCTATTGTGAGCATGCGATTTTAGTTACGATCGACATCAATGACTTGTTTTCTGTTATACCTCATGATGAAGGCCTTGAGATGTTCCATCATGCAATGAACAAGGGAACTAGTTTAAGGAATGTTGAACTACAGTTGTTGTTACAATGTATGGAAATTGTATTAGCCAATAAATATGTGCTTTTTGAAGGTGAATTTTTTAAGCAACACAGAGATGTTGCAAT